>NC_051164.1:62404549-62577049 GCF_013339745.2 Dermacentor silvarum
CTCGTCGTTTCACTCGCGCCGCGGCGCGCCGGGTGCTGTGTACAAGCTGGCGCGCTCCGCGAAAGCAGCGTGTACGGGCGGGGGGATGAAAAAAGCAGGTTGTAATTAAAACGGAGAAGGCCGTGGAGGGGAAAAAAAAATGAAAGATGGGCTTAGAAACGATCGGGGGACGATTGTACAAAGTCTGGGACGATAGCTTCCCGCCGGTAAACCTGCTGAGATATGCTCAGCTGGGAGGCACTTGTTTAGAACGGAAACAAACCAAATAAAGAAATAATAAACGAAGAAATAAACGGCGGAGTGTTTTGTCTTATGTCTCCCTTTCTACTGTTCCCGTTCTCAGTACAGTTAAATCCTGATATATCGAATCTGAAGGGGATCACAAAAAAGTTCGATATATAGGTAATTCGATATATAAAACGAAAATTTCACACAAAAATTTTCAAGGGGATTTCACTGCTATTCGTTACACACCATAATTCGTTATATATGGGTTCGATATATCCGGGTTCGACTGTAACACGTCCCAACTCGCCCAACGACGAACTCGCTTGAAGGAAACTGATTGGTTAGTTAGTCCATTGGTTAACCCTCCGAGTCCCGTGTGGGTGCTTTGACGCTGCACTACCTCCGGGATCGGCCCACGTTGGTTACCGCAATAAAATCCTTGCGACAAGACGCACATCGTGCACTCCTACGAAGATCGGCGCAAGAAGTCGCGCCCCCTTTGATTACACTGTCTCCGGAGTCGGACTAGTTTTAATCGGCCGCACAGTGGTTGAAGCCGCATAAGAAGGCTTCACTTGAAGAAAGAAAGAAAGAAAGAAAGAAAGAAAGAAAGAAAGAAAGAAAGAAAGAAAGAAAGAAAGAAAGGGAAAGAAAGCAGTGGGCGCGAGTGTTGTCCACAGTGGGGACAAAAGACTGAGAACAAGATAGGAGCAATTGTGCCAGAACCCTGTCGAAAAATAACTGTTCCACTTCACGAAACATTGTAGCTGCGATCCTTATGATAATTTTGCCTAAAATGTTACTCAAGTTCGATTTCTTCCTTATTGTTATTTATTATTATTAGTATTACTCAAGTTCAATTTTATTATGTATAGTTTTCTTTGATTTGGCTGCGCTAGAGTATATTGATTACCTCTCTGTGCGTCCTTTAGCAGGATTATATATGATTCTACATTGATAAAAAAAAAAAAAAGGCACAAAGGTCTTTTGTAGATCCGTACCTTGTCGTAGTGTGTCGTATCTATTCGTCGTGCTCTGTTGTGTCCACTCTTATTTTCTAGGAGTGTCTTGTACTATTCTGTTCGGTTGTGCAGCATTTTTCGATACCGAATATTGCCGAAACCGTGCATGGAACTGGGATGATGGTTCAAGTTGAGCAATGCTCTCGGGACGAATCAACTGTGAACTTTGGTTACACATTGCGTAACACGCACCTTTCCATACGTTCAATTCTACAGTCGAGACGTATGGAAATAGAATGATTAAGACTGTCGCGCGTAGACGGGGATTGTGGTAGCAAGCTTTTCACATTGTCCACGAAGTCAGCGAGAGTGTGCCTAAGTCATTTGCAATAACCCTTACGAGCCTCATTTCCCGGAATAATCTTGGTAAGCGTACAAACGAATGGGTTAATAATTTTTAACTCAGACTTCCCCGAATTAGCAAGCAGCCTAGAGGCCTTCTACTAAGGCGCGTCTAACATGCCTTTGTATAACGTATGCTTCGCAAATGATCAAAAGATGCAGCCACCGACAAACAACAGCCTTCGCTCTCCGAAGCGTATTATACTTCGTTCATACTCTCTTCATGCACGCATACTCATGCATACTTCATGCGTAATCCCTGCATGCATACTCCGTGCATGCGTACTCGTATTCGCACTGCCCGCACCGTTCGGTCATCCATTCTGAGCTGTTGAGAAGACGCTTTTTCATTTCGGGATGGTGGCTATTACAGAATCGTGGCCGCATGCCGTCGTTCACGGTTTCAAGGCGACCGACAACAGCCTCGAAATTCCTGGCTGTCGCTGAGAAAAGCGGCTCGACCGCTGTGGTTTCCCGTCGTGTGTACATATAGTCTGGCCTCTTGGTGATTCCGGAGTGTTTGGCCACCGTGGCCTCGCTTGGCCAGGTTGCGAAAAACGCATTAAGAGGAAGCGTTATCTCGGACGCTCGTAGCTATAAATACACGGGAAGGCAGAAAATGTTTCACTCGGCGTCCTCTGCGGTGATTTTGACGAGGTTTGTTCCCTAAAGAAGAAAAAGTTAGAATCTAGTAACAGAAAGAAGTGAAGTTTAAATGTATCGTAACAATTGTTTCTTTTTTTAATTATTGAAAACTGCAAAATTTCAAAACAAAATCTCCTATGAGGCTTACTATTCCACTCAGCAATAAAATACGATATCACAATTCCGTAAACTTTACCCCATAATAATGCATCTTAATACATCTCAAAAAAAGCTTAATTTCACCCAAATTTAGGAATCGGAGTTTTCATTTACAACCTCAGATTTATTTCGCATAAACTGCCTGAAATTGGTAAGTAAAAAAAAAAAGTTTGGACGAAGCGTAAGAATCCGTAACACTTCAGTAAAAGCAGATGTCGCAGTCCTGTCGATGCCATCTGTTAAAGCATCTGAAGCGGGCGAATGCGATGTATAGTCGTGAAAAGATAGTCAGCTCATCCAAGATTGAAACGTACTTGCAGTGGTGACTCAGTCGATTTGACATTAAACCGCCGAGCACGAGGTCAGGGGATCGATTCCCGGCCACGCCCGCACCCACTTGGATGGGGGATAAACGCAAACGCGAGAACGTTTGTGTACTTCGATTTAGGTGCACATCAACGAACCTCACCCCCCCCCCCCCCCCCCCCCCCCCCACGTTGGTAAAAAAATTTAACCGGAGCCCCCTACTCTACTCCGTCTCTCAGCTTAAGTCCAATGTTGCATGGGGAGGTTAGGAACTAGAGTGGGTGAAACCGAGGAACCTGCTTTTTTTTTTGTCACAAGCATATGAAGCCAGCGGACAATGAAGCCAAAGAAAGAACAGGGAGAATTTTTGCGTTGTCTTTAAACAGAGTAACGAAATAATAAAGGTAAATGAAAGTGAGCGAACACATGTCCGACGATCACGATACTCCCTAATGCGAAACTGGAGCGCAGCTGTATACGGGTTTTCATTTCGCGATATATTGAGGCAAGGAATCTGAGACCGAAATCACCGCACCGACTGGCAAAGGAGGCAGTGCCGTCAGCGCCTTCTAAGAGCCTCGGAGGGGCGGTCTGGGAACGCTGGCATGATGAGCGGCATCGAAGCCAGCTGTGGAAGAAGACGACGAACGCACGAGCAGTGGCACGAGCGCGTTCGCGCGGTTACGCCGAGGGACGCCGTTGATCAACCCAGGAACGGGCGCCTAAGAGCCGCGCTGTAAAACAAATTGCCGTCGGTAGCAGCCGAACCCACCCCTTAGACTCCACTGATCTCTTTGACTCACATTAGACACCGCTAATGGAATACGAAACTACCGCGTTGCTTGGCTTCGATCAGCGAGGTGGTGGTTTGGGCGAGTTGTTGCTCCATTTGTTAATGTATGGCGGTCCATGCGCTTTGCCCCTTTCTAATTCGCACTGACGAATACATTCAAAATTTGGCTTCGATCTTTGGGCTTGCTCTCTAAGTAGCTTGACCTTTCGGAAATTCCTTCAGATCAATCTCTGAGACACGTGCGCGTTTCTTATATTTTCGAGAATGGCAGACTGGTTCGTGCGTATTATAATAGAAGCCTGACATTGCTTGGGCAAGAACTATCGTGCCTGCTAAGCTTATCTGCGCAGCGTTTAGAACCAAGCCTGGTGCTGATGGGTTAATTAGAAAAGAACTATGGGGCTTTACGTGCCAAAAGCACCATCTGATTTTGAGGCACGCCGTAGTGGAAGACTCCGGATTAATTTGCACCACCTGGGGTTCTTTAACGTGCACCTAAATCTAAGCAGACGGGTGTTTCCTGCATTTCGCCCCCATCGAAATGCGGCCGCCGTGGATGGGATTCCATCCCGCGACCCCGTGCTTAGCAGCCCAACACCATAGCCACTAAGCAACCACAGCGGGTCAGGTAGGTTCATTAGAAGCGCGCACTTTCCATAAAGACTGTGGGAAGGTCGGCGTTTTTATGGACCTCTGCAAGTGCACTATAATGGCTCCGGCTCTCGCGAAAGACAGTCGTTGTCCGGTCTGTACATATTAAAGGACGTGCCGTAATAACTCATCAGCAGATGTTTTTTGTTTCTTATATAGGTTGCTACAGTAGAACGCTATGCAGCAAAAGCAAGGGCACTCACGCTGGTGAGCATTTCCTATGGTTTCCTGTTTATTAGCGCGGACGCCGAATGCGTCACTGTATATATATATATTGTAAGACAACGTCCGGTACACAGGCAGAGCCCTTGTATTTCAACGCAGCCGCGCGAGCCAGCCAGCGAGCACCAACCCGACAAACGATGATGATTGTGAGGATGGGTATATACAGATGAAGACCATGATGCACTGCCCAGTTAGCGCTCACACTAACACTAACCTGCCTTTGTTATCAGGACGACATTGTTATATTTTCATCCAGCTTCTCCCAGCACCTAGAACGTAGACGACGTTCTCACGTGTCTTGCCAAGGCCGGTCTCCAGCTCAGTACTAAGAAGTGTCGATTTGCGAGCTGCATATCAAAGTATTCGCTCTCGTCGTCAGCAAGTACGGCATTGAGCCAGATTCCTACGAAGTGGCTGCTGTGCTGCATTTCCCAAAACCGACCGCACCTAAAGGCCTTCGCAGCTTTCTCGGATTAGCGTCGTACTTCCGCCGCATTGTCCGTAACTTCGCGACTATATCGCAGCTCCTCTTCATAAACTTCTGACCACGACCACGCCCTTTACCTGGACGGATGAATGTGAAGCCGCCTTTCAGACCCTCAAGCGATGTCTCACGTCAGGACCAGTGCTTCGTCACTTTGATCCCACAGCCTCTACTATCCTACAGGCTGATGCAAGTGGGCATGGAATCGGCGCCGTCCTGCTGCAGCGGAATCACACGTCTGAAGAGCAAGTCATGGCCTAGGCGAGCCGTACTCTTTTTCCTAATGAGAGAAATTATACCATCATTGAACAAGAATACCTTGCCATCGTATGGTACATACAAAAGTTTAGCCCCTATTTATATGGCCACCATTTCACAATTGTGACTGACCATCCTGCGCTGTGTTGGTTGTCCTTCCTGAAGAAATTGTCCGGGCGCCTCGGCCGTTGGGTGCTGCGTTCACAGGACTACGACTACACTGTCACATATAGGTCTGGCAGGCAACTTGACGCTGGGCGTCAAGCCGTTTTCACGGCTTTTAGCCCAACGGACCTTCCAGCTTGTTGTCTGGTAAATAAATTTGAATTTGAAAATTTAACATTTGAACTCCAAGATGCTGACGCTTTGTCTCGCTGCCCGCTGTCGCGAAATGCCCATGTCTCACCTTCCACCCGTTCGGCACCGCCCAGCCAACCGACCAAGACGATGGCCCCAGTACGGTTCGTGACCTCGGTAGACATTCTGTCATCAGGAGACCTCGCCTCCCTCCAACGTGCAGATACATACTGCCGCACAATTATCGAACGGCTCACTGGCTTATCCCGTCCACCCAACAACCGCTTAAGACGACACCTTGCACGTTTAAACTTCATGATGGATCGTTATTTCGGCAAGTTTACCACCCTACCGGCAACCGATGGATCCCAGTCGTCCCTCGCTCACATCGACTACAAGTTTTACAAGCGTTTCACGTCGACGCAACGGCTGGTCACTTATGATTTCACAAAACCTACGACCGCATTAAGACTCGCTGTTTTTGGCCTGGCCTGTTCACTATAGTGTTGCCAAGTACGTCGGTTGGTGTGCGTCATGCCAACACCGAAAACGTTCGACCTCTCTTCACGCCGGCCCTTTACAACCATTGCCGTGCCCGTCCGTTCCCTTCGAATTCGTGGGTATCGACTGATACGGACCCCTTTACACCCGCGGCTCACCGCATGGATTGTCACCGCCGTGGACCATCTCACTCGCTGCGCTGAGACGGCAGCTCTTCCTTCGGGCGCTACCTCTGAAGTCGTCGAGTTTGTCCTGCACGCCATTATCTTGCGCCACAGCGCGCTTTGTGTTCTTCTGAGTGACCGTGGCAAGACATTTTTTTCGCATGTTCTTGCTGAAGCCTTTCAGGCCTCTAACACCATCCATAAGACCACCTCAGCGTATCATACCCAAACCAATAGTCTTACCGAGCGTTTCCGTCGAACTCTGTTCGACATGATCTCCATGTATACGTTAAACCCGACCACAAAAACTGGGACACTATACTTCCTTTCGTCAGGTTTGCCTTTAATACTGCCGTTCAACGCGCAACAAACTACAGCCCCTTTTTCCTCGTGCACGGCCGTGCACCGTCTTTTGTTTTGGACACCACCTTTCTCTCTACGCCTTCTGTTCCATCCGCATCTCTACCCGAGGAGTTCGCCGTCCGCGTCGCCCACTGCCGCGAAATTGCGCGCTCCAACACCGCGACCATTCAGGGCAAGAAGAAAGTCCGTTGTGATGCGACGCGTCGTGTCATTTCGTTCCGCCCAGGCGACGAAGTGCTCCTGTGGACACCTGTTCGAGTGCCGGGGCTCTGTGAAAAATTTCTTCACAGGTATCGATGGCCCGTACACCGCGCTTGAAAGAACATCTTTCGTGAACTATCGCGTCGCTCCTGTTAGCTCGTATACTGACCGTCGTTGCTGCAGCACCGAAATCGTTCACGGCCGGTCCCGGGAAACATCCAGTAACACATGCCTTTGGTGGAACTCGGCTTGTAGAAAAAGAGAAGCTTTTGCCCTGTTCTCAAGAGTGCGAATTCGCGCGCGCGCGTGTGTGCGTGCGTAAGAGAGAGAGAGAGAGAGAGAGAGAGATGACAGCCTTCACTCATTTCCTCATTGTCATCACAGGAAATGTTTTGTTCTTGCTTATCAAATGATGCCACCGTGTCGTTAGCCACGGCGCGAACACATTGCGTTCTCAACCACGTAATATGAAGTTGTACATTCTCAATAACGCTTCGCAACTCGACGGTCAACGTGATTTAAACTTGTCGTATATACCCGGCTCGCTTCTTTTGTATTGCCTTGTCCGGCTCCTCATTTTTTTCCCCCGCCGCCTGCTTCTGAGGCGACAGCCTTAAACATCGTCGCTAAATGGCAGAATCGTAGCGGAAAGTGCGAAACACGCGAAGACTGACAATAAGGATTTCCGGCGCTATCTGGTCACGACAAGCTATTTGAAATGGTCTCCTTTGTCATAAATAACGGCGGCGATCGTCTTAAGTGTTCTACGTGAACGCCAGACAAAACAAGGCATCGCTGAGCGGACTCAGCATCCGCGAGGCTTTCTTTCTTTCTTTCTTTCTTTCTTTCTTTCTTTCTTTCTTTCTTTCTTTCTTTCTTTCTTTCTTTCTTTCTTTCTTTCTTTCTTTCTTTCTTTCTTGTGCAGATCGAAGGCGGGTTGAAAGACGGTGTTCAAAATGTGCGCACGTTTCCTTTACCGCCGTCTGTCGTATAGTTTAGGAGGACATCATCCATCGGGGTCTCGGCTTGTGTCGGATGCTGAGCGACAGAATCGGGAAGCAGGGGAAAAAAAAAATAGTTACAACACGTGCCACAGATCTTTTTCTTTTTTTTCTCTCTGTGTCTCACACAAATGTTCAGCCGTGAAGGACGGCAGCCACGCGGCAATTTTTAGCCGACAGGCAACGGAGTGAAGATAAAGTGAGGTGAAGAACGGCTGCACAACTTGGCGCCTTGAAGCACTTGGCATGCTGCGGTTGCGAGCGTGTTCATGTGTACGCTGGAAATCGAACGTAACGAAGGTCATGACGTCAGGAATCAAGCCCTTCTATATATATTCTTTTGTTTTTCTCGCTGATTGATGTATAAACGGAAAAGTGTAAGGGGCTTATATAAAATCAAGAAAAAAAGTTTAGATGCCAAAAAGGAAAGAAAGAAAACACAGAAACAGTGGTATATGGCACGGTGAGGGCGGCACGACCAACGCAACTCAGAAGGTGGCGCTACGACTGCAAGTTGAGAACCCGAGATCGATTCCTCTCTCGCGACCACTTTCTTTTCTGACTTGTGACAGGCACTGATGATAACCTTGATAGGTGCAGACACACACACAGTCTCTAAGTAAGGGATCTTACTTTTTTCTTTTTGAAGTTGTCCTGTCCACAACAATGATAATCATACAACTTGCGTACACTTCTTTTCTTTAACGCTCCGCACTGGCTTCTTTCCTGTCAGGAACGCTTTAGGACACGCTGATACTTGCGCGCCGTTCGCGACGTGAAAGTACCGGGAGCGCAGCGTTAAAGAAAGGAGATGCATGCAAGATTGATGACGATTATTACTGGAGACAGGATAAGCTCCAAAGGGTTCGAAACTGTCTCTTCTTTAAGGCGACAGAGTAAGAGCGCAAAAACGAGACATGGACGGGGCAGGCGATACACAAGGATGCTAACTTTGAGTAAAAGTTTATCGAAAACAGGACACGAAATATTTATGCATGATTTCACAGAAAGTGCGCATGCCACACAGCCAATAACCACCCGGCAGAGTATTGAGCTGACGTGTCGTGTTCCCAGCCTATAGTTGTCAATCATTTCGGTCTCAATAATATATCTTTCTAAGGCTGTTCTTATTCTTAGAAATTACATCAGCTTCTTCAAACTGTGGCCGACATCCACATGTGCTGCAATAACTAGCATGGAGTACGGTTAGCAGTTATGGAGTACGGTTGCTGCACCGAGTGGAATACCAGCAGAAAATTCTCAATAAGTGGAGCATCTTTCACTATAGTCGTGCGGTTGGAGGGAGACCCAAGAGGTCGCGCTTGTGTGGCACGAGCCCATTGTAAAGCGAGGGCTGCTCGTATAGTGGAGACGTGTGCGCGTGTCGGCGTGATATCCGTGTTTTCTCTTCACCCCGCTGTGCTGAAAGCGGAAGAACACGATAGACACGATGGGCTCGCTTTTTTCCGGCCGCGTGCTTCCGCCACTGACGCAGCGGGCGGCCATTGTGCGCGCATACAGGCGCGCGATCTCGTTGCCCACCTGACCTTTCTCTCGCTTTCACGAAGTCTTCCGATTTGAACGCTCTCTATAACGGAATCCCCGCGAAGCTGAGAGCAGCGTGACGCTACGCTCCTGGGACGATGTTTCCATTGCAACGCACGCAGTGCTTACGTCAACAGGAGCTTAGCAGGTGTCACGTGTGGTTTTCCGCTCATCTTTTTTGACTGTACCAGTCCACTGTGGGGACGTCATGCTTTCGAGCTTTCAGGCCTTCTGGTATCATGGAGTGCCAGAGAGGAAAGGCAGGTAGGTCAAATAAGCGCACGTCTTGTCACCTGCCACCCTACCTAGATGGAAAGAGAAATCAAGGAACCATTTTTGTAGTGCGCCACATGTTCTCGTGGTACCCCATGCGCTGTCTACTCAACGTATATGACAGAAATGTGCGAGTGCATGATTTGGCTCTTCTGCCCTTGTATATAAAGCGAGCGTCTACTATTAAACTCGCCTGTGTTCAAAAGTAGTGTTCGATGCCTCTGTATTCATACTCTAACTACACATTGTGTTCATGCTGATATACACGTATAAAAAACCGAAACTTGTCCCGTGACCCGTAGCATCATGGTGTCAGCAGCCTAGTCCAGTAGCACTTGTATATTCGTCGTGGGCACGAACGGAATTTTCACGCGCTTGCCTTTCATCGCGGTTGTCGATCGCCTTGGGACAGAGCAGCCAATATGATTGAACGATCGATTGACGTGGGTGCTTAATGTTCCAAATTAGCCGAAGCAGGCTTGCAATTGTGTCTTGAAAGAAGCACCACGCCCACTGGTTTGAAAAAGATTAAAAAAATGGAAAGAGAAGACAACACAGCATATAATGGCACTCGCAGAGTACGAGCGCGACAGGCGAGAGCCGAGTCTCGATGAGCTTTGTGAGCCTCGTATCGAGTTGAGGCTCGACTTGTCATTGATTGCAGTTCTAGAAAGAAGCCAAGGTGCTGGAACTTGCTGTCCAGTACAGAGCGGCAACAGTTGAAAGTTGGACCTTGGTTGGACATTCTAAAAGCCAGCGATAATTTTTTTTCTTCTTGCTGTAGTGTTCACAAGCGGTTCGGTACACGTCCATGCCGGTGAAGGCGATATACTACGTCAACGAGCTCGGCGCTCAACTTGAGCAAAAGGGACCTTGCGTGCGGTACGTCAAAGCACGGGGAGACGTTGTTGTATTCAAGGTACAATCCCTTGACGACGCTCTCATCAATGTGTGGACGTTATAGGTGGCGGGTCGGGCGTCGTCGAATCTTTATGTGTAGCGTTTTTTATACGTTAGCACGGTTATTAATACTAATAAATCAGCACAGGGGTCATAAGAGATGCCGCAGTGGATTGCTCCACATTCAGTACGACCACTGTGAGGTCATCTGACTTGCACTTACGTAGAGCCATTTGCACTTACACTACAACTTGCACTTTCATAAGCACAGGTACACGAGCGCGTTCGCATTCCACCCCATTTTAAATGCACTGTTTGCACTGACCACTTTAAGGGGGCTGTTACGGCAGCGAAGATGCTTCACAGTCGCATCCTAGATTCCTTCTCTGTGGTCACGGTGGCGAATGATGCATTGTTTGCAATCGGAGCGCTGGTGCCACCTGCTTGCTGGTTGCATAACATCATGCTCGTGGCCTGAGGCGCTGTTGAATCCGTAAGCGTTTCTCACGGGAAACAGATCAAACCTGTTTTGATATTGACGGCTAGGACAGATAAAGTTGACTTATCGCTCCTTTACCGATTTCAAAGCTCGCGCTACACTGGTTGTGTTATTACATTGCAATAAATATATGTGCGTGCGTGCATGCAAACGAACTGCGTCGAATACAGTAACCATAATGCATGAGGTATGAAACCTCCGTCTGAAGTGAAGTCTATAGATAACAGGCGACAGTGCCGGAGCAGCATGTACGCGTGTAGTGCTGTAGGGAAAAATAAAGACAACGTTGCTTTCTCGAGTAAGTCAACCATGACCAAAGGTGGCCAATCTAACGAGGTCGATCTCAACCTCAACCTCAGCAAGTGAGGTGAGGTTGAGGTGATGTTCGGTAGTGCTGAAAATGCCGTCAGTGAAGTCAAAATCACGCAGGCGTGCGTTTGAAGTTGCGTTAGTTCGAATTTTTGAAGAGGTCCCCTCGTGAGGTCAAAATCCTTTATACTTGCCGCAGTGAAGCATAAACGCCATCTTAATGAACATAATTTGTGCGCAACACACAACGAGGTTTCCGATCATTTTCGCGGCATTGGTCACGCGGAAGAAACAACGCCGTATTCTTGTAGTACGTGTATTGCAATAAGATGTGATGTGAATTAGTGAAAAGAAAATAAGCTATTTGGTTTGTGGCAGTGCTTTGTAAGACTGTCGATTGTTGGAACATACTGGAGGAAAAATCCTTCAAGATATTCCCGTTATGCAAGGTGTCCAAGAAGTTTCTCTCAGAAGTTTCAGCATCATCTGGCTATGTGGAAATAATGTTTTTGACAGCTGGCGCACCGAAAAGGGATAGGCGTGGGCGAATAGGTATTGTAGCTGCATCGAGAATGTTCTAAGGTACAGACTGAAGGCAGCGCGAATGCGGTTGCTGAAAGAAATAGGCCGGTAGCGGTGATGTGATCTAGTGAAAAGGAAATAATCTACTTGTTTGCGGCAACGCCTTATGAGACTGTCGATTACCTGCCCGCTAAAAAGGGTTTCTGCTCTTCTTGAACTAATGAGTCGACTTTTTTTAGATGTAAATTCTTACGTCGTAATAAAAGCTGTTTACGTTGAGGCGTTAATTCTTTATCTAAGCCATAACACCCGCTCGCACAACATACATATCGGCTGCTGAAGCCTCATACTGAAAAAGTGTTTTCATAAAGGGTTAACTTTTTTTTTTGTCACCACAATCATTCACTGCTTTGGGGAACCTATATAAAGAACACCGCAACTTGTTTCGGCAGTTTCATGCGCTGGCAATGCACGTAAGTGCATTTGACATAAAGACCCTGGCTTTAAACTATTAGATTGAGGTTTAGACTCGACCTTAGATTCAATATTGAGGTTGAAGTGAGATCGAGGTGAGGTCGCTGGCGGGCGCTGAAGTTTGAGGCGAGGTCTCCCGAAAGCCTCTCAACCTCATTGGATGAGGTTGAGCAAGGTCATCAAATCTGATTCGAGATTGAGGTGTGAGGTCGAGAACTTGAGTTACGTCGTTTGCCCACCTTTGACGATGAAATCTCGCACTGCTATTCAAGAAGGGTCACCCTGGCGTCCCGGTGATTTATTTACACGATACACCACCGCTTATAGTTTGTAACACCATTGACAAAGAAGGGAATCTCATTTTTACAACCTCCTAGGTAAAAAAGAAAAAGCGTATTTATGCCGCTGTTGTTAAGTCAAGTCGGAGGAGGCAACGTATGATTGAGAACTCGGTGATCTCTCAGACAGACTTCCAGTGCGATGAACACAAACGCCAATATGCATCCCAGACACAGCCCGTGAATGCACAAGGAAAAGAAACGCGACAGAATTGAAGATGCAGGCGCGCCTAAAGGATACGGCGTCTCTCCAGTCTCCGGCAGGGGCGACCGACGCCGGTCGCCGAAGTTGGAATGTCCAACTCGTCGCTCAATTTCGGCTGGTTTACGGGAGCGACCTGGAACGGCTAGTGTCGCAAAACTAGAGCGGTGTCACTTGAGAGAGCGACCTTGTTCCGAAGCCGCCATCCTTCTCGCCTTGTTTTTATTTCGAATTCTTCGCTGGTTTTTATCATCTCCCAACCTCGTTGTGCGCGTCGGATGCGGTTTCTGTTGTGTCTGCTCGGGCCATCCGGTTTCTCGTTAGACAGCGAATTGTAATGTGAACCGTGATCGGAAAACGCCCGTGGACGGCCGTCATCTGCTCGTCAAAGTACTGTTTGGGGTTTGGGTTTAGGTTTCAGCGTGGTTTCCTCTCATCTGCCTTTATTGCCGTTTATTTATTTATTTATTATTATTCTTTTTGTTGTTGTGCATGTTTGCGTACACTCTGTCCTTGTTAAGTTTCCGAATTTCGTCGCGCGCCGGACTCGGTCGAGCTTTCATGAACCGTATAACATCTTTATTGTGTGTTTTCTTTTTTTGCGTGCATCTGTTTGTGCGTGTGTGCTTGCTTTTTTGTCTGTGTTTGTTGTGTTTCTCTCTCTCTCTCTCTCTATCTTTGTGCGTGCGTGCGTAATTTGTTTTTCTGCGTGTGTATGTATTAGCAAGGACGATATGTGCGAGTGTGTCCTTTAGTATTTGCTTTCTATAGGCTCCTTCCGATGCCAGTCCTGCGATAGATAGTCACTCATGTTTCCCTCTCGCTGTTCTCCTTTCCTGCGATCCGTGGATACTTTCTTCCATCATTCCTCCCACGTTTCACTCGTCGCGGGAGTATAAACAGGGCAGGACGAAAAACAAGCACACGGTTCCCGAAGGCATCGCCTCCTTTTAAAACTCGTATATTTGCCTTCGTTTTTCTTGTCTCTCGTTTTTTTCCCCCTTATTCTTCGAGTCAACTCTCTCGTCTTCTTGCTGATGCCGAAGCAGCGTTCGCGAAATTCAGGGAGCCGTCGTGGCGGTCGGCTTTTCGAGTGGTTGACCCGGAGCCGTCGCCCAAGCGTCAAACTCGGGAGCGCGTTGCTTGCCTGGCTACTCGAGGGTTTGATTTGTTTACCCTGCAGAGGCGGCTGCTGCTTCACGCTGGTAGTGCGTTCTTGCAGCCGTGTGACTGTGTCGATCGTTGCGAGATCGAGCGCGGTTGTGGATATATTTATGCTCGTTGGCATTGGTATTATTTCTTTTTTTTTTTTAGCGTCCAGCACGCTTTGATACGCACGTGTTTAGGCACTTTATTTTTATTTTTTTTTGTATAATTGTGGAATTGCAGGATGGGTACGCTGTCGCAGTGCAGGGGTAAATGGAAGTCTTGGGGAAAGCTTTGGACTAAGTTATCAGTATTATTATTATTATTATTATTATTATTATTATTATTATTATTATTATTATTATTATTATTATTATTATTATTATTATTATTGGTGTTGTTGTTGTACGCACACCTCTCTGGACGATCATCTTCCAAACTGTAACTCAAGTGACGTCAGGGGTGGCACAGGCAGTATTGCACAATTTTCAAGGTTGTGCTTCATTATGCGTGATTTCTACTTTGATCTTGTTTGTTCGTGCACATATCATGTAATTCTAACTGGCTTATAGCGTCACTATCCTTCAAGTTTATGGTGCATTATTAGTGAAAGTTTTCTGTAACCATTCCGCTCTGTAATTATATAGCATCTTACCATGATAGTATTCTAGTTAATAATTATTAACAGCATAAACTTGAGCTTTCCTTCGTCACAGTACACGTCAGAGTTGCGGAGTACGGCTTTCCATTCCATTCCCACTCCATTCCGGAGAGTGTAAATACCCCCCAAATTCTACTGCTTTCGACTCCTCGCAATGGTGAAAGTTGTCCCATTCCCATTCCTGGAGGGGCCGAGCTGTTCCACTCGATTCCTCCGATTCCACTCAGTGGAACGATTTCTCTACGATTGTTTGCTACTTGCGTCCCTGCTTGCATTATAACGAAAACATATTTTAGAATCCTTAACAACGCTACAAATAATTATAAGGTTATACACTATTTTGTCGCGTACGTGCTGTTATACTGTCTCATTGAAAAGCAAGACGCATTGTTATGCACTTGTAGGACAATCAATTTTTTTTTAAAATATTTAATGGTATATTTTAGTCGGCATCAATTTTTTTTTCGAGCACGCCTCTGTGACCGGCTGTGAGGGCCTCGAGCGGCCAGTCGCGCGGCAATTTCGCGTGCATTCCCGGGTTTCTTTCACGCTCGGAAAAACACTTTTATGTAGCACGTATTGCGCAACATGAAGCTGCGTCGGGAGTTTTTCGTGTTGCTCTACAATTTTCTCATTGACACTTTTCATTTAATTATAATAAATTGAGAAGTTGATTAATTACTGAAGACTAATTATCCAATTAGGAGGAATGCAAAAAAATAATCTGGGTATCTCCAAGCGACGGCAAACAATGTTACCTTGGTTCTGTCCAGCCACGTGGCATTTGCATATTTTTAAACCTTTGTGCATGATAGTTGGGACGGACACCCTGTATATTCACACACGCACGGCGCGTGGATGTCGCGGTGGACACGCTACTTCAGATGGAAACGCGAGAGAGGCACCTGGCTGGGTACACGCATCATATGTCATGACGCATTTCGACGGCGGCAGTATACGGGTATGTTCGGCGTAATGTTAAGAGACAGGAAGAGAGCGGTGCGGATCAGAGAGCAAACGGGGATAGCCGATATTCTAATTGGCATTAAGAGAAGAAAATTGAGCTGGGCAGGCCATATGTAATGCGTAGGGTAGATAACCGGTGGACCATGAGAGTTACAGAATGGATAACAAGAGAAGGGAAGCGCAGTCGAGGATGGGAGAAAACTAGGTGGGGTGATGAAGTGAGGAAATTTGCAGGCGCAAGTTGGAATCAGCTAGCCCAAGACAGGGGTAATTGGAGATCGCAGGGAGAGGCCTTCGTCCAGCCGTGGACATAAATATAGACTGATTATGACGATGAACATTGGATCGCTACATTTCTTCAGTACTAATCGTGCTAACGTCAACGTTCGTTATCAGACGGGTTCTGCCTGAATTTTCTTTCTGGCTTTGTTTCGTTCTGCGTTTTGTTTATCCTAGTTTATTACGTCGTTTAGTCGCTGGATTTTTTTGTTTTGTTTGTTTTGACGCTTAATATAGCCGGCACTTCTGCGGCCCATTTCCCCAGTACCCAATTTCTTACTAAGCAACACACAATTTTGCGATACTATACAAACAACGGAGCTAAATACATACACAAGCACAATATCGTAATTGCAACGACCCCAAAAAGAATTACAACGGCCTGCACCCTAGTACACGAACAAAGAAAGCACTAAGCTAATTCAGAAACATGCTAAAAAATGCTTTTTTTTCTTTTCTTTCTGATTCTGTTCTGTGTAGAGGCCGAAAAAAAAAAATGCCGGGCACTGGCAGAGAGGTCACCTGCACAACATGTAGAAACCGCTTCCTTCAACTCGTCATCGCTGATCACGCACTGCAGAGAAGCCAGCGTGCGCACTCCGCGTCGGTTGTCAGCGCGTACACGTGATCGCTCTCGCCTAATTATCGTGAAAATTATAGCCGACACAGTTTCGTGGACGCTGCGTCGGGCCTTAATAAATATCTCGCGCACTCCCTTCACCTGGCGATCGGTTTATCCTCCTTCGAGCATCCCAGCTGGCTTCATACTCCGCAAATGATGCCCCGGTGTTGTTTCGGCAGGCAATTCGCTCGTTAATCACCTTATCCTCATCGCGCGAAAATCCCATTAACTCGTCGCGTGCGCTTCGACATTTCTTACACGCGCGTGCCGAAATTATGCGCGAGGTGGCGCGCGGCGAGTCACGCTGTAGGTTGCGTCACCTGGCGTCGCTTTCGACGTAACCTGCATGGTTTTTTGTCTTTTTTTGTTTTTGTTTTTTTCCCCTTGGCATGCACTTACAAACGGTCCTTGCTTCACTGCTAGGCATCAAGCGTAAACCATTTGCTGTTGGTCGCAGCGATTGCAATTTGCTCGTGGGCGGATAAGGTCGAGAGATTCTTTCACTCCTGCGAATGGCGCCTCCTGGCGGTTTTTCCTTTAATTATTTCGTGAAGGAAGCGACATCTGCGTGCACTCATTGCCAAGCAACTAATGACTTTCGCTTTGAGTTCGCGCGTTCCTGGCCTAACCGAGTGACTTTGCTCGGTC
This sequence comes from Dermacentor silvarum, assembly GCF_013339745.2. NCBI lineage: Eukaryota > Metazoa > Arthropoda > Arachnida > Ixodida > Ixodidae > Dermacentor > Dermacentor silvarum. The sequence continues at coordinate 62,421,574 of NC_051164.1, forward strand.
GCTTCAGTGATATGACCTTGCCCTTTTTCTCTTGACCGGAACCGGCGAGGAACCCATGCGTCTGCTTCGAGCGTGTCTGCGTCATGCAAATGCATGCTGATTCTCACGCATCCGGAGGGATCGTCACGTGCTCAGCGCGTGCCGTGGGAAGAACGATAGGCAGCGCGTTATTACTGAGTCGCTGCTGCGCAGGATACAATGCATGTTAGCAAGCAAACGCTACGTTAAAAAAAAAATATGGGGTACACGGCGGGCAGGTGCTGAACTACGAGGTCGCGGGATTCGGTTCCCGGTGGCTGCATTCCGGTAAAGGTAGAATACAAGAGCGCGCTTGTAGCTTTAGATTTGTATGAGCGTGAAAGAACCGAAGGTGGTCGAAATTATTTTTTTTCGTGAAGCTTGCCCTGAGGCATTGCTGTTTAGTTGTTTATCATAAATGTGTGAAACACACACACACACACACACACACACACACACACACACACACACACACACACACACACACACACACACACACACACACACACACACACACAACACACACACACACACACACACACACACACACACACACACACACGCACGCGCGCACGCACGCGCACGCACACACACGCACGCACACGCACGCACACACGCACACACACACACACGCACGCGCACGCACGCACGCACGCACGCACGCACACACGCACACACACACACGCACGCACACACGCACACACACATACACACATACACACGCACACACATACACACGGACACACGGACACACGGACGCACGCACGCACGCACGCACGCACGCACGCACACATACACACATACACACATACACATGGACACACACACACATACACACGGACGCACGCACACACACACACACACACACACACACACACACACACACACATACACACATACACACGGACACACGGACACACACACACATACACACGGACGCACGCACGCACACACACACACATACACACGGACACACACACACATACACACGGACGCACGCACGCACGCACACACGCACACGCGCGCGGAGGCCTTCCCTGTGATGATATTGCAATACTAGTAGCCTGGCGAAGTTGTCGTCCCTGAGCCGACGCCTGAAACTGTCTGCCTGATCCGTTCGGAGCTTGGCGGCTCTTCGCTTCCATTCTCGAGCGGAACAAGGGCTCGTGTGACTTTCTCGGCTGATGAGCTGTGAGGCCACGGACACAGCGATGAGTTTGGGAGTCACCAATTCGCGAATTGAAACGGAAGGTTACGTTAACGCGGTGCATTGAGCTAGTAAAACAGTAGGTGGACTATTGTATCGTATCCATGCTGACCCGAGCAAATAAAACGTTTCACAGAAATGTGGTTTTATGTTTATTTTGCAGTAACGTGGAAGAAAAGCCAGCAGTCGGAGAGAGAAACAAAAATACAGGATGGAATATTAAGTCATTTATAATATCAGGGGACCATTATATATTGTATCTGTTTTATCCTTTCACAGCCCAAACCCCATTCCAGGTCAAGGAAAATTGGAACAATGTGATCAGGTTTAATTTTAAGCATGGAAAGTTCATTCGTGCTAGAAACACAGCGAAATTTCTTCGAGATAAAATTAATTAGTGTAGTTAATAATTGCTAGTAATTGGTTTCGTGGACCTCTCCACGACTGAAACTTTGTTTCAGCGTGTCAAATTAGCATTTAGAGGTTTCAAACTCGGTGTTTCAAAACTGATACGTTGCGGTTATTATATGTTCATGATAAAGAGAGAAAGGTTTGAATGGCGCTGATGTAGACTGCTTACTTTTGTGCTGTTTTTCAGAGGAAACGTTATAGTCTCTAAAAATTAAAAACAATTCTCGGGTGTGCTTAGCTATCGCCTAAGATACGCGAAAGCCAAAGCCTTGTAAAGCCTACTGTAATTCACCTTAATCCTCCTTAATCCACTATAATCCTCCTTCATCCACCTTAATCCACCCTAATACAATTTAATCAACCTTAATCGACCTTAATCCACCCTAAACCACTTTAATCACCATAATCCTCCTTCATCTACCTTAATCGACCTTAATGCACCCTAGTCCGCCTTAATCCTCCTGAATACCCCTTAATCCACTTTAATCGCCCTTACTCCACCTTAATCGATTCACTAATCAATCATTAATTAACTTTGCTAATCATTAATCATCTCTTATACACGATTGGACATGCTTTGGTTCGCTTGTGGCCTTCCTTGAGTCACGTGACTTTCTGTATCTCACAACGCGACCTTGAAACGTAGAGATCTAAGGCCTTCACGTTATTTGTTTTTTTTTTTTTCGCGTCGTCAAGTTGTAGGCAGGTCCCGGCTAAAAAGGGGGCACTTATTTCGCAGAAGTGCATCACGGACTACCGACATGAACTGCCAGCGAGGTCTACCTTGCCACACTGGTTGACTTCGTGCTTGTATACGGTGTATACGTAAGTGCGTCGGCGTCGGAGGTGCAGATACGGCGCGGCAGCATCATCCACGCCGTTGCGCGGAACTACACCGGACCGTTATAAATGCGAGCGCGCGAGGACGACCGCATTTTTTGACCCGCGGCATGGCCACCCTGGCTGCCGGCCCCGCGTGCCTCGTCGGCGCATCGCGTGAGTCAAGAGAGGCAAACGAGGCGAAGTGGCCGTCAGATCGTCCCGCACGGGGGGCGCTCTTTAGGAACGCGCGCGCGGCAAATCGTCCGCTCGGCGGCGCCGGCACGACCGCCGCGTCGTCGTCGTCGTTCCTTTCTTTGCGTTTTCCAGGACACAGTATACACGCCTGTATATTAACAGCGGAGCTGTTTCAGCAGGACGTTATTCCGCCAGTCGTCCACAAAAAATGTGGGCCGATCCTGGCGGCAGTGCAGAAAGGGTCCAAGCGCAAGGGGACATACCCCTGTGAACTAGCGACGTTGAGCCTGGTTAAGTCTAGCTTAGCATGCTTGGGCCTACTTAAGCTTAGTCAGTCATCGATAGCCAATCAGTAGCTAATCGATTACAGATCAATAATTAATAAATTCTGGAAGATGCTGGGGATGATTTGTATTGCTTATCCTAGCCCAAATACGTGGCCGATACCTTGCGATAGCCAGTCAATAGGTAATCGATAACCGATCAATAATCAGTAACTTCCGGGAAATGTTGGAGATTACTTGGTAGTGCGTAGCCTAGCCCAAAAGCCAGGACTAGCTAGTAGCCCATCAGCTCCGCTTTCTCTTTAGCACTGCGCCTCCAGTGCAAGCTATGCCAGTTTCTTTTTCTTTTTTTTTTTACAATTCCAATTCCTTTCCAATACGTGTGCCGACGTAGCTCGTTCATTTAAACGAATGCGTGCTAAAAGGCGGCGCGGTGACCACACTTCTTTTGCATCTGCAGCAATGCAACTCGACGTTGTCGTGCGAGAGTGCGCGGCTATAGCAACAAGCCGCGGTGGAGAGAAGGAAAGAGCTAAGTGTGAGACACAGCCGGTGTAAATTGCCTCACTTAGAACGCTGCAGAGTTCGCCGGCTTCGAAAGTGAGCCTGCGGCTGTGTCTAGACTACGACTCGTGTCGCAAGAGGCGCGGTTTACGCGTGCATGTCGCAACGGAGTTTGACAGACGAATGGCTACGCGCTTGTCTCTTGCTCGGGACACTGATCGTTAAGGCTGTTAGTAAGTTAAGACTAAACTGTAGTGGTCTCCTGATCCGACGGCACGAGTACAGACTGCCGTTCCGGTTCGGAAAGCACGTAATTAAGTTTCGCGTATACGGAAAGCGTTTCAAGCTCTGAGCACTGACGACACATTCGGCCGGTCTATTCAGTATTGCTAGTATAGGTAATATTAGTGCTGAGAGATTGAAGGCAAAGTTCAGTAGCGAAGGCGTTTGTGTGTGATTAAAACGAACCAAGACACCCCTTCCCCCCTTCTCTGTTGGAAAGGACACACAAAGTGCACGTTGAACTAACGTGCCGACTGGAGCCCGGTCTTCGTTAGAGTCCTCTGACGCAGTGGCGCACAATTTATTTTATCGGTAGGGGAGGAGGGGGGGGGGGTGTGCTAGGTGTTCTTACTTGCATTTGAACTAGAACTACGACTTAGATTAATGCAATGTTGAATAATTGTGGGTAGACATTTAAAAGCCCAGGGGTCCGGTAATCAACCGATTGACCGCCGTACGATGTCCTATATATAGCCAGATTCTTAACATGTCATACACAGAACGTACACAGAAGGCATACACAACTCCTCGCCAAGATTGCAGGCAGCAAGCTAAGCATTCAGCTTATCTGGACAGCAAAATAGGCTGCAACGTCCTCGTCTATTACGCTGCCTTCACGAATTCGTCTTGTTTACCGGCTTCGTCGGAATTGGAACGAGACTTGAGATGGCCGTGCTGTCCGTTCTGCTGTCTACTTAGCTGTCTACGGCCAGTGTTGTAACGCACCCCGTGACAGCCCTCTTTATACAAAGTTGAGGTCGAAGCCGCTCAATCTTGCGTCGTCGATGGGTCTTTCTTTCCTCGTTCCTCGAACCAAGCACTCTAGCACAAACGGAGGACGCGCGCGCACACGTGCTGCATAGGCGCGCTTGTATCTACAAAGTCGTGGAAGATGGGGGCGCATAGCGGCGAGGCATGCAAACGCCCGCTTGCGCGCCCGACAGTCTTAATCGCTTTCCGCTGGCCTGAATTTGTCAAGAGGCAAGCGTATGCCTGAATGCTCGCGACCCACCGGCATGGGCGGAGACGCTTTTGAACGATGCGACGTCTTCTTCTTTCTCCGTGCGGTTGTCTGTGATGTAGGCGAGCTCCCACCAGTCATATTCTACGTGCCTACCCTGTCTTCTGCTCTCCTATACGAGACGCAGACGACTACTTTCCCGCCCGGTTGTCTGCTGTCGTATGGGAATGCAGACGACGGCTCTCTTGATGCTGATCCCTTGACGTGAAAGTCAGGGAGAGTAAAGTAACAAGACGGTTGCGCGACGTCGCTGCGTTTGTGGTTGATACAAGGATAACTTTTAACAGCGGAGTTGTTAAAGCCGGCCTTAATGTGTGCCGCCTGCCACTGCGTTGCCTAGCAATCACCTCGCGGAGCGTCGCGCGCTATGCTCGGGAGAGAGAGAAACAAATTGTAGCAGCACAAACGAGGCAAGAACAGCAGCTCCCGATCTCGTCTTCCGCGGACGTAGGTGCTGCCGACGCCATCCACGCTTCTCCGTTTCCCCGCATTAGCGCCGAGCTACTACTAGCCACCGTAGCCGAACGCTCGCGGTGTCCGTGACTGCAGTAGGCGCCTCTGGCGACGGCTCGGCCGAGCTCCCACTAGCTGCGCGCTACTGCGCATGCGCCGTGACGTCATCCCGGCGTGTCGTCTGCTGCGCGCCGCCCGTACACTGTGCACAGCTTTCGCCACATTTTCCCTACGTGTGCTCGGACTGCAAGTGCTTCGCGAGGCGTTCTCCCGATGCCACGGACCACGAGGAAATGCTTATACACTTCGTATAACGTAGCATCACTTGACATTACTTCGTATAAGTTAGCATCACTTCGTACAGCCAGGACCAGCTAGAAACAGATCAGCTCCGCTATGTCTTTAGCCTTGCGCCACTAGTTCAAGCTACCCCGATTTCTTTTCTGTTTTCTTTTTTAACGATAGCTAATTTTTTTTTTGCGAAATCTACCCCGGTTTTCAGAGCTGGGCGATCTGACCTCGGAGATTCGCGCTAGGCTTTTATAGGTGGCGAGAGCACTGAGACCAATTGAAGCTGCGCGGAGACGGGGGCGTGGACAAGCGAGATGAAAGTCAAGAAACAACGTGAGGTTACTGTAGTCGCCGTCGTCGTCTTGTCGTTGTCATCTCACGCGCTCGCATTATAGCACCAGTGGACATCTTAGCAATTCCCCCTCGTATTCTACAATTTTTTTTTTTTACTGTTCCAGTTGACGTAGATACTACAGGAGTAACTTATGAAGCCTTGAGTGACTTTCCATGGATAGTTAATTATTTGTTTCATCTCGTTCTGTTAAACTTCTCCGTTACAGGTGTCGTGTTGCGAGTCCTGTGGCTGTTTAACGCGTGCTATCTCTGCACGAAACTGTGACATTTTAGTGCACCCTGGCGGTTGCATCCTCTGTTCAATGCTATCCTCTCTCCATGCCAATGTGTGGAAGATTCGTGCCATACCTCCGGCGTCGTTGTGTCGCTATAAAATGCACTAAAATGACGAAATAATGACATTTGTTTTCTTTCGTTTAGCTGTATGAACATCATCAGATACTAACTTGCGTTAGTGAAGCAATTAATAGTGGCCCATGACTTCCGTCTACGGGCTTTCACACACCTTCACTCCTTCTCTAATAATTTATTTATTTATTTATTTATTTATTTATTTATTTATTTATGTATTTATTTATTTATTTATTTATTTATTTATTTATTTATTTATTTATTTATTTATTTATTTATTTATTTATTTACTAATTATAGTAATATCAGGGCAAGCATACATTAAAGAGGGGGTTAGAAAGTATAATAACAAGAGATAAAAGAATAAGTATAGCACGTTACGCAGCATCACAAAAAAGGTCCTAACTTTAATTACCACGCAACTATATATCAGTGAAGTATCAGTTTATTATCCATTCAGTATTTGCTGAAATGTCTTGCATGGAATACCAGTCGAAGAAGCAGTTATCAGGAAGCACTTATATATGTATATACAATGTTAGGTGCAATAACTTGCATTAACCATGGAACTTCATTGATAAATAGTGTTGCAAACATACACGTACAAAATGCATACAGTCAGCGCGCGCCTAATAAGAACAGGGCCATTCCCAGCTGCCCTGTGTGGGCGAGCACCTTCATGAACAGTCCCGTCGTACACTTGATCAAAGAGCATTCTATTCGCGTACTAATCTCCTTGCGTTGTGCAACACTCCCCAATGCTCCTGCGTAACACGTGGCTGCCTTGGCCATAGTTTCGTTTTCCACGCGGAACGCCGCTTCCTGTCCGATACTCCAGATAACCGTTTCCAGCAAGATCCATCGGCAGCTCTCCGCGCTCTGCCTTCGGCCAGCGACGGCCATAAAAAAAAAAAAAAAAAGAAAAAAAGAAAAAAAAAAGAAAAAAAAAAACCCAATGCGCGAGACAGCGGGTTTCGGCCATCGATGCGGGGAACGCCGTTAATCCGGCCCAACTGTTGTCGCGACGCCGTGAATCTCGGCGATAAGAAGAGCAGCTTCCGATCTCCTCGGTCGTATATATAACGTACCTCTCAGAGCCGCTGGAATCCGCTGTTGAAGGCCGCTGCGCCGTTCTTATAGACTTCGGTATTCGGGTGCCCCATGGCGCAGTGTCGTAACGCCTTGTGCGGTCGCCCCGAAAGCAAAACGGCGACGGTCCGCACTTCCCAAGGCATCAGCTTGGTTTTCAAGCGGAGTTTGTTAACAGGCACATGTTTCGGTGGCGCCCGTGTACGCAAAAAACTATCATTATCAGCATTGGCTCGAGCGCCGTCGTATTCTTCCGCAGCTGGCTCGTTGACACCGTAATCTAAAAACGTTGCTCGTTGATGCCCCTCGGTTTGCGCTCGTGCTCGGCACGCGCTCGTGCCACTGCTCCCGCGTTCGTCGTCGTCTGCTTCCACAGCTGGCTGCGTTGCCGCTCATAATTTCGGCGTAGAATTTCACTGCTCTTCTGTCGTCGTAATGGGGAGGACGCGTTTACGGGGATATGAGCCATTGCTTGAGGGGGCATGAGCCATTCATTGTCGTACGTGACGGAGAGATTTAGTTTTGAAGCAATTTAATTTCAAGCATCGCAAGTGGCAATGGCGGGCGGATGCTGCTAACCACGCCGCCGAGCAAACTCGAGACATCGAACGCAAACGACAACGGCGGACTGCGGTCATACCGTCAGTGACGTCGTTCTCTCCATCGCAGCCATCGCATCATGGTTCGTTCAGGTGCACCCAGGTCAAGCTTCGCTTACCCCCATTTTCCGGTAGGGGAAGGGTGTTTTTTTTTTACTATACACGCGTCAAGACGCGTTTCTACTTCATGTAGAGCGAAGCTTTCTATAGGCGAACCATCTCAGACTTTGCTGACCATAGCGGCTCCTGCTGTTGTCTTCTCGAGCAGCTTACTCAAATGACAGCACTTGTATAACGAATCGGTTTATATCCTATGTATAGCCGTCCGTACTACCCCTATCAGATGTGCCCTTGGCCGACTCTGTTATCTACGGAATTACGCAATGACACAGCAAATACAGCCTAAGCATCCTCACTACAACAAGCATACGCCTTTAAGCGCGTCATTCCTCTATGACGTTGAGTTGCTATTGCCACCTTCCACGGCAGGCATGTAACCTCTGTCCTGCAAAACACGGTGCGGAAGATGACCACTTTTATAGTATTTAGTTGACCGTTTCAAGAAAGCTTCTCTTCACATATATACATATCGATTGCATAATGTGCGTTGGATCGGCACATTTTTAATGCGCGAAGGATTCTCCTCCGAGTCCAGCCACTTTCTGGTGGGCGAGCCTATTGGTGTCGTTGTTTTGGTGAGCCGATCCCGGTGATAGTGCAGTCTACAATAGACCTCTCCCTGTTTGCAAACAGCGTGACGTCACTGCAGGGGCCCCTCCCCTGTGCCGCGCCTTCGACGCGGGCGCTGGTTGGCAAAAAACGTTCGTGCGACCTCTTCTCTCTGCAGAAGAGCGCTGCTTGTATATGAACTGCCGCGATCGTAAGTCCGGCATATTGCGATTTTTTGAAGTGCCATCATTTCCTAACTGTGCTTAGGAAGTATAACCGGCTCCGTTTTACCGGTACACAACGTATAGCGTTGTTGCCGAGTGCATGGTTCCCGTAAGTCAGCGTGTGGTGATTTCGTAAAAGTGCGCCTCTTCCGTAGATAAAACATCCACACAAATGTATTACTCCTCGAAAACGAACATTTTATCACAGATTATGCCCATTTTCACGGTGGCAAAGTGCTACTTCTTTAAATGAGTGGTCTTCGAACACAAATTTGCATTGCATTGTCATGAATGCACAGATTTGCGCCCCATTTACACTGTACCAAACGATATACAAGATGAAGTTCGTCTACAACTACATGGCGGCTCAGTGGAGCCGTACCAAGTAGCAGCGCCTAAATGCAGAAAAACTTATTACCCTGCTTTAGGAGCATGGTAAGATATACCCTAGGTGGACAAAATTAATCCGGAGCCTTTCGTTACACTGTCCCCCATAAGCCGCTGTGCAGCTTAGGGATGTTAAACACCATAATTTAATTTTAATTATTAGTCTCGATCATGTGAATGTACAAAGCAAAGTCTTACATAAGTACATAATCCGTTGCGCGCTAACTTCGCTGTGTCTGCTGCACACTTTGCTGATCTCAACTTTACAAGACCCAAGTTTTGCATGTTTATGTGCATCATCACGGCATAAAGTCCGTACCATGAAAGTGAATGCACCAATAACGAAAAAAAAAAAGAAAGTTGAATTTTACTTAAGACCCGTGAGATCTGCGTTAAATCATGATAATTTCAGTGGCTTGCCTTTAGGGCATTCCCCGTTGTTAAATGTATACACGCAGCTTCGGCAGCGGTCAAAACATCGTAGAAGTTCATTCGTAGCCATACCTCTCACTCGATAATTTTTTTTTCTGCGCACGGCGCGAATGGCCCCGAAATACATGCGCTCACTAATCATCGCGTCTCATTCAATCTCACCTGTTCAATAATTACGGTTCCTGAAGTTCTATCGGATTCTGATCACTACGACTGGTTTTATTACACGCAACACGCGTCCACAGTCTCGCACGCGAGATGTATTGCTTATCGCGTAGTACACCACGCGCGCGCGCACACACACACATAATGTGGTCCCTTTCCCTACGCTAAGAAGAGCCGATATCGTCGCTGTTCTCGCCGCACACTCTACCACAACAAATGTGGCACACATCCATGGAAAAGCCGGTATTCTTCATTGCACAATCCATCGCAGACCACCACCAAGTGGTTCATGTTCGCAAGTAAAAAAAGGCCAGCGTCGCCACATTTTCATCATGCAGTTTACCACACGCCGATGTTCTCATACACACATTAATGCTAATCTGGCTGGCAAGAGAATTGTAGAGGTTCACGTAAAAATAAAAAAATAAATAGAAGAAATAAAAACACGCGTCCACGTGGCGCCCACCTGCACCAACTAAAGCGCGACTGCACCACGCAGAAAGCCGGCGGCGGCTGTTTTTTGCCAACCAGAGTCACCGCACGTGCGTCGGTGACGTCACGCTGTGACGTCGCCGGTGCGGTGTGACGTACCCCAGGAGAGGTCTATTATCTGCCACAAGGGTGACTGGGTGCGTGCACTGGTGCCTCTAGGTATTCCCCCACCGGGTTTTAGTTCGCTTTCAATGTTCTATCGTGCCATTACAAACATTCTGTCTTGTACGTATACACTACCGCCTATAATCTCTACGTAACCGTTCCACCACGTCATTCATTCAACATTATTCATACAACCGTCCTCTACAAATTATGAACGCTACGCATTACGTATAGAGGTGAACTACAGTTGAATGTGCCAATTCTTTTTGCTTTAATTTTATCCCTTTTTCTGCACCAGAAAAATAAATTATTAGGACATAAAATCAACTAGGAATCACACGAGCGATGCACGCGTTTATTCGATGAAATACGACTTTTTTTCACTGAACTAACCGCTCTCCCTCACGCCGTTCGCACTTTACGAGGCTGTTGCCGTTCGCGCAGCGCTGAATCGCACGTTTCCACGATGTCGCGTTTGTAAAACATTGTTGCATCGCCTAGAAAATGACAGCTTTCGTTCTCCGTGCTGTGGTCATGAATTGTCGCGCGCTGCCGCCGTTGAATTCGTTGGTCGTAAACATGAGATGGCGTCGGCACAAATCCCGAGCGGAGTTGCGTTCTCGGAACGTTCGGCCCGCATTTCATCGAGATGACGTTTGCGAGAATCGGCCATGCACGCTCATAAGTGAAAAAGAAGAAGGCAAGGACGCGACATTTGATCCGTTTTACGAGCGCATATATATAAAGTAGTTGGCCTCCTACTGGGGGATTAGTACGACATACCACGCATAGTCAAAGGTCTCGCAATCGCGCAGTCTGAGAAGCTTCTGAGCTTGCGTCCCCTAATCGCGCACTTCGTGGAGCCATTGACGTCCTGTAATCCTAACACGGGATGTTTTCCGAGAACGCATCGCTGTGTGGTCAAATATTTTTCCAGCGCAGCTTAAAGGCCGACTGCAACGAAATTTCCCTTTGGCTAAATTGGCAATAAGAGAGTTTAAATGGTTATCAACTGTATGTGTACCGCCATGCGTGCTTTAGCAACTGTTGCCATGAGATGAATTCTTATTTTTAGTTTAACTTGCATATTTGCAGCAACATATTTGTGCGTGATGCGCACTTCAGTGCTTAGCTGTGAGGTCAGTCACTGAGTAGCAGGAGAATTTTTTATACTTTTTGCTCAAGCATGTATCGTTACGTGGAAACGTTTGTGAAGTATTGTTTTCACCACAAGGAAGTGAACGGTTCCATTATTTTGAATGTACGCTGTATGGTATGAGAGTTGGAATGTATCATGCACCATTATTTAAATATATGCAAATGCCACGTAGCTGGACAGAACCAAGGCAATGTTGTTTGCCGTCGCTTGGAGATACTCGGATTATTTCTTTCATTCCGGTTAATGATATAATTAGTCCTAATTAATTAATCAACTTCTCAAAATATAATAGTTAGATGAAAAGTGTCAATGAGCAAATTTTGCAGCAACATGAGAAACTCGCGATACAGCTTCATGTTGCTCAATACGTGCTACAGAAAAGTGTTTTTCCGATCGTGAAAGAAGCCCGCGAATACACGCGATATTACAGCCCGACTGGCCGCTCGAGGAACTCTGCGTGTATTCGCGGGCTTCTTTCCTCACGATGTGCACGGTGGTCCATTTGTAAAAACGCTTTGCACGGTGTTTTTGCTTCTCCTTGCAGCCGGCTTTCACAGATAAGCTTCCGCGATCTTTTCAATTTGTTATTCTCTCTCTATGTACCGTGACGTGTATGCAGACACAGACAAAGCGAATGCTTCCGTCTTCACAAAATGGTGGCGACCGAGGAGCCATTACTCTTATTATATACTCGGAAAGAATTCGCATCCCCCGTCACCTGCACGCCTGGTGTCCTGCTAGTAACCGCTTATTCACGCCGCATGGGCCCCTTTATGGGCCTCGATCGGTTGCCAGTACTTCGCCCCCGGCCCCAACACAAGTATCATAGCATCAGTAGAGATGAACTTCGAAAACAGAAGAAAAAATATGACGATCGTGCATAATGAGTATCACGACGAGAGGCCTGGTTAGGTTAGGTCGACGTATACGAGCCTGAAACGCAAAGAGGGCCTATAAGCCATCCAAGTTCCTTGTTATATATTATCGTTATTCGGTTGCTATACTCCTTGCGGGAGCCTCCGCCGTCGTCTTCGTGAGCGTCTCCCACGTACACGTCTCACTCGCGACGGGGGATCAAGGGGCCCGCGCCTGCGTGCCTGCAATCCCGACCGAGCATTTAGCGTGACCGCGGCTCCCCCCTTCTCTTCGGCGCGCGGGGTTATGGGGCATAAATTCATGCCGCGGGCCCGGCAAACAAACATTACACCGGGGTCGGCGCTTTATTACTTTCCCCTTCTATAGAGGGAGTGCATAAAAACGGGACTCCGCCGGCGATGCTCTTCCCAACAATGGGCAATAAAAAGCAAAAGAAGAGAAAGTGGTTTGCCCCCTTCCGGCGACCCTTCTCCGTTCCCCTGCCATTAGAGAAATGAATCGTGCATCCGAGCCGAGACGGAGCCAACGCGAGCCACTCGAGTGCCCCGGTTCTTCCGAGAACAAACGTTTCCGCTTACGCGAGCGGCGTCCAGTGGACGCGAAGACTGTTTCTTCATCGGACGCCAGCCTCCTGGTTACGCTTCGTTCGTCCGACGTTCGATATCCGTCGCAAACCGGTTCTATGACGCGCATTGAAACTGAGCCTCTGAAAGAAGATAGAAGGGGAAACTGACACTCCCTACTAAAACCACTCTCTATGCTGTCCGACAATTGCGTACGTTTTCCGTACCATTCTTGTGACGCTCGTAAGAACTCCGCGTGAATTCCACGTACAGGGTCGACCACATCTAAGGTGAACACCTCATTAGTATTCAAGACATCATAGAAGCTGATGTTCAGTACATAATTCGAAAAATCATTATTGTGTTTATCGACATGATTACACATCGTATAACGAACATTTCACTCGTGAAGTAGAATAAACGCTGTAGTTTTACCGGCTTGAATACTAATGAGGGGTTCACCTTAGATGTGGTCGACCCTGTACATTCAGTTACGTTCGTATGGGTGGCTTTGAGGAAACGCTGTCGGCGTGCTTTTTCTTGCGCTGTATGAAGGCACAAGCTCTTTAAACGTTGAAACAAATACCCGTAAGCGTCACAGCGTCCTAAATAATACATCATGACACTTGTTTCTAAGAACCAGGGCCCGAATTCACAAAAACTTCTTACGCAACAATTTTTCGTAAAAAAGAATTTTAGCCAATCCGGATGTCAGACATATCATTACCGAAGGTGGCCGTGTCATGAGGGCGTGACGCGTTGGCTCGCGCTCCGTTCCAGAAATTGGAGCGGCTGTCGCGCAAGCGAGCGTGGCCAGAAGAAACGCGGGCCTATTTAAAAGCAACGTCATCATATGCAGCCTTACTGCTAAACGACGTCAGCTAATTTTGCTCTGTATCATGACGTCACGAAGATGTCAGTGACGCCCAAAAGTGCGGCATTGCTAAACCAACGTAAATAAATTTGTTTCCCAGCTTTAATGCTTGCTAATGCCATCCTCTTACGAGCTAGAAGCGTGGGGTATAGTTCCTACAACTGCGAATCTATGAATCATTACTCATTTAATGGAATACTGAGCTGCGTATACTACGTTCGAATGGGTTTGTTTCTTTATGCACACGTGACGTTTCCAAATAGTGTTCGCCAGATATTTACGGTATTTTTTTTTTCCAGGAAGACCAGCAATTCCAAAGCTATATCAGTATATCAAAAGGCATTTTAAAGCCTGCTCTTTCGCTCTGCTCTCTCGTGCTCTTGCGTGGCGAAACAGTTTTGAGGCATTAATTAATATTTTGGGAATGTTTAGCTGGACGAGGGCGCTTCGTTTCAAGAATAACTAACCTTAATGCTCCACCAGTTGCGCCCTTACATAAGCACAGTTACCAAGATTTGAGATTAGCATGTCTGTGCTTAACACGTTTGTTCCGGGCCCCAAAAATACCAGGTCCTAAACTGAATTTCTGCATCACAGAGTCACCAGAATTTAACATTTCCTCGCAAATGCAACACTTGTCACTCGACTCGGTCTAGCTGTTGTCTCGTAAAAGAAATTTTCAGTTTTTAATGTATTTGAATAGGCGCAATCGGAGTTGCCCCCAGCTAAAGCTTCCTCTTAAGACACACAGAGGATCTAGCTCGAGTTTCCACCTTGGTTTTGAGAGAATACTTAACCAGTATGAACTGATATAATTTTGGTATTTGGTGTCGTTTGAGCTTTAGTTAGGACATATATCTGTTTTCGTGCAGAGAAGAATTATCTTAATACCAGAGCATTAGACGGAAACTATTAATCCAATCAATGTCACCGCGTTCGAGAAGGAAACAGCCTGCAACTGGAATAGAAAAAAAAATGTCTGATTTAATAATTCGGGTTTCGGCGGCCTTTGAAACATACACACAACGCGTATTAGCGTCATTGAAATGTGCCCGCGATTTGTCGCCATCTACTCGCATTAAGTGCCCAACACTGCATTCAATCCGAGGCGCATGCATTACTAGTGTGGTTTGCTGGGCTAGTTGGTGCATGATGACTGTATAGGGGGTTCCCGCAATTGCAGACGCGAGCACAAGAAAAAGAAACGCACAGGACCAACGCTGGACTTACAACCGAAGTTTATTACGAATACATTCCATAAAACTCCGCCACGCATGCGCAGAGAACCATTCATTAGCGATATCTAAATTGAGCATTTATGTTTACCTCAACTTCGCGACTACACTAGTGCACCGCGATCGTCGGCGAAGCCGAGTTCCTTATCTTCGCCTAAACATCACAATCTCGCCAAACACTCGAGTAACGTTATCCCGGCAAGAGTTTCGCAAGGGATCAGGGTGACGACTCGCACGACGCGCAGCGTCATTCGACGTCGGTGCCTGCAGCGGTCTGGAAGTCCTCGTCGTCCGCCGTCGCGGCGACGGCGGGCGACGCCGACGCCGCTCGGTGAGCTTGGTCGGCCGTCGATTCGCTCGTCCTGTTCTGAACGGCCCAGTCTTCTTCGGGGGCGCCGTGTGTGCGGACCACCGAGAAGACCTGTAAGACCGAATTGAGACACGTGGCTAACTGTCATTTGTGGAACATCGTTAACCGGTACCAAGTTTAGACGGGACAAAGCAATGATTTAGACACAGGAGGAACGCCTTTAAGCTCATCAGCTTATTCGACGCTGAAGCACTTCGCCATGCCTTAGCTTCTTGCACTGACGTCATTGTAGCCGCCATGTTGGTGCACCAACACGATGATAAGCTGGGTCCGTAACGTCACGTGAAAGCTTTCAATAAGATGGATCGGACTGAAGTGCTCGTAGTCGCCATGTTGGTGCCCCAAAACGGTGATAAGGTGGTGCGTGACGTCAAGTTTAAGCTGTCAATACTTGCAGTGGAATAGCACTCTCGTTCCACTTAGGTTCCAGCTATAAGCGGGAAATCTTTACAGGCATTTCGCACTTGCTTAAGTGGAACGGCGTATATGGAACGGCTCTCTATACGTTGGAATTCACTTTTTAAGTGCGCAAACATAATTAAATACCTGAAATCGTGTTCCGTTGGAAAAACCACTGTTATATGCGGAAGTGTTCCACATACATGTCATATTTATCCGGGAGAACTGTTTCACACACATAAACCTAGAACCATGTTAAAGTATTCTGAACGATGTCTCTCATACTTAAGCATGGTTCAACGCAGAGGTGTGCGAAACAATGTTCCGGATAATAGGTGAATAATACCAATGTTTCCAAATGATAACCTTCTGGAATAGGTGAATAAACAATGTTTCGGATAATAACGAATGAATCAATGAATGAAGGGCGCTGGGCGGGCACACAAGACAGAGAGGGAAAAAAAAAAACGCGAGTGCCATGCAATCACCTGTCTAGAAAACCGGCATTGCGCTAGTTATCTCAGTGACCAGCGCAAGCACTGAGGCGTGGTTAAGTGCGTATGGGTAGGCGTTTCTCCGGGCGCCGTGGGAGGTTCGCGAAGCCGCAGTTGCGACGCTTTCCCACGAGCCAGCACGAGAATGGACGTGACTCACAGCGTTAATCTCGTCGCTGACGAGATTTTCGCTGCATCCAGCGGGAAGCTTGAAGGACTGGTGGGAGCGCACGTTTTGACACCTGGGAGCGGCCGGACGCTGCGAACTCAGCCATACAGCGAATGTAATCGAGCGCGACCGCTGCTCCCTTCTCGTACCCGCTCGAACGTAGACAACAGTAACCTTCGGTGAATGGCGTGGAAGGCAAATGTTTGTGAAAATTTGCCGTAAACACTAAAGCCGCTTAGACCGGTAAAGCATATTCTTTTTTTTTTATGTATATGTAAAGTCCTACACACTGTGGGAATTGGTGGACGCGAAGTTTCTCTACGGCGTCCGTCACATTCTCCAAAAAACGAGACCATGTTCGTCTATCGGCGCAGGCAGAACTGCGAGCGAAGGGCGTATGTACTGAGAAGTACGAAACGTGAACGTTTGCGCCTTTACTTACACGTCTCGTCAGGAATGTGCTTTCGCAAGTTTACTATGAACGCCCGAACTCGCACCCTATTAAGCTTGTCGTTAAACGCCCTCTACACTCATCACAAGAAATATATCGATCGCACCTCCCAGGCGAGACGTTAACAAATGTCATTTAGGGTACGAGAACTATTATATGAACGCCATTTGAGACAGATAAAACAGCATCAATGCGCAAGTGCTCCCTCGCCGAACTCCTCCACGCTAACGTCAGATCTGCTGTTCGCTTTATCTCCGTGTTTCACGTCTGTGAGAGACACACCGCCACGTCTATAGCGGGCGAGACACCGAAGTCAAGACGCGGGGAAGAAGGCAAAGCTAGGACCACGTTCAACAAACACTCGAGCGACTGCATTGCGATAGCGCTCTCGTATCGGCCCGCCCTCGCCTTTAATCGCACTGCCTCCAGGATCGGCCCACGTGACAAACCACGTCAACACCATAGCGAGGACGCGTACCTTATACTGGCCTCAGGAATGCCGTTATCTTGATGAAATTTGGCTGGCCGAACCTGGCTCAGGACCTAACTTGCAAAGCCGATCCTGAGTCAGGATCGGCCCGCCAAGTCACCCTCTTTGATTACACAATTTCCGAGGTCGGTGCCAAGCTTTAATTGTACACCCTCCCCGGTACCGGCCCAGCTTACTGGGTGGGACAGCCGACGACGACCACAGGTTAAACTCCCGAGAAGGTGCGCAACATTCGCTTAAAAAAAAAATTATGCGATTTAACGTCCCGGCACTTCACATTCACAGCGGGTTCTAAGGGATGCCGCAGTGAGGCGATTCTGGATTAATTTTAACCACCTGGGAGGCTCTTTTTAACTTGCGTCCACAGCGCGGGACGTCAGCGTTTTTCGCATACGCCCCCCCCCCCCCCCCCCCCCCCCCCCCCCATTCCCACTCCCATCAAACTGCTGCCGCCGCGAATCGCACCCGTGCTCAGTAGCTCAACGCCATATCCACAGCTGCGGGCGTACAGCGAAACTGAATGTGACAGCCACATAGGGGAGAACTACAGTCGCACCCTGATATATCGAATCTGAAGGAGATCACAAAAAAAGTTCGACATATAGGTAATTCCATATGTAAAATCAAAAATTACGAAAATTATACCCAAGAATTATATACCAAAGGGAATTTTTGCTGCTGTTAGTTGTACACACTAATTCGTTATATATGGGTTCGATATATGCGGTTTCGACTGTATAAGAATTGCGAATAACGTTGGTTGTTATAGCATGTATAGTGAACAGTGGCGGCAGCAGTCACCTGTAAACTGCCACGGTAGCAGTTATGGCGGTGCATCGCTCATCACGAGGTCGCGGATTCAATCCCGGCCGCGGCAGCGCGCATGTAGATGAAGCCGGATGGAGAAATTCGTTTCAGAAATTCTCCCGGATTCCGGGAGAATAGACTCACCCCAACATTAATCCCGAGTTTCCTATGGCGTCTATCATGGTCAGATGTTTGTTTTGGCGCGTAAAACCGAAGAATTCAAAATTCAAGCATTATTCACCTGAAAAGACATGCACACGAAGACGCCTGCCGAGACGACCGAGATGACGAAGAGGGCCGGACTGCAGCGCGTCGACCAGGAGCGACCCGAGGCCCGACCCAGAAACGACGAAGAAGGCGAGACGTCGACGGGGCTGGATGTGCCGTGCCCCGAAGCCAGAGTTCCCTCTTCTCGCGACGATGCCGGTCGTGGGACGTCGGTCTCTTCGAAACGGGGCTTCCGTCCGCGATTATCTGTCGCCGCGCTCGCCCTACGGCTGACGCCTCCTGGAACCGCGAGGTGCCGCTTCTTCCTCGAGGACCTCGAAGACCATCGTCCTTCGCTCGCACGCGGCCCGCTACGCGCTCGACTCGTAGCCTCGCTCGCGTCGTCGATGGCAGACGTGCGCTTCTCCGGTTGCGACCCTTCTGTCGTCTTCGAACTAGTAGCGACCACGGCTTGCCTCCTCAGCCGTCCTGCGGTCGTCGCTGGCCTCGCGTCTGTCCTGCCTCCAGCTGCGACGCGAAACCTGACGGCCGGGTCTCCGTCATCCTCGTCTACGTCATCTCGCGACTTGCCGTTGTCTTCGCGACGACTCCCGCATCCATCGTCGTCCGAGGCGTGTCTGTTCTGCGCACGCCTGCCTCGCGAACCCCGGGCTTGCGTCTCGGGGCAGCGCTCGTCGTGAACTTGGCCGACGCTGTCGTGTCCGTGGCCGTCTTGCCCCGTGCCTCGCTGTTTGCAATCGTTCTCGTGGTCACTGTCTGAGCTGCTGTCTCCGAAGGCAAGCGTCAGCCGCGGTGTTCGGTCCTCGATGCTGCTTCGGGTCGATGCATCGGTAATGTCGCGTTCACCGCGATATTCCTTCCTTGTGTCGCTCGCTCCTTCTTCCACGTACTCCGTGCTGTTCTCTTGTTCCATCTCGTGACGTGCGTTGTTCTGCTACGATGGCTGGGAGAACGCGTAAGGCGAAATTAGACGAGTGGAGTCGCTCAGGTTTTGTCCTGTAGGCTTTAGCGGTATACTTCGGACGCACGTGAATGCTTTCTTCTTTCTTCTTCTCCTTCGCTGCAAAGGAGGCAAGTGTCTGCAGCGATGACTTGGCCGTGGCGCTAATTTTAAATAATGAGAACGACATATTTTTTTTTCTGAGCAAATTGGCGCGTGGCGAACCAAACATTGATATATCGCCTGGAAAAGACCCGTACAAAGAGCACAGGCGCATTTTTCGGGGGAAGGTATTATTATTATTATTATTATTATTATTATTATTATTATTATTATTATTATTATTATTATTATTATTATTATTATTATTATTATTATTATTATTATTATTATTATGTACCATTGTGTAAGGGCCGTGAAATCGATGGTCTCGGTGTAGTTTTTGATACAATCTTACACTTTTCAGCTCATACTAAAAGCGTTGCAATGCGGGGTATGCGCTCTCTTGGCTCTGTTTGCAGACTATCGAGAGAATTCAATTCTCCTACACCGTTCCGCAAGTTGTACACAACAATCTGTCTTCCTCAACTCGAATGGACGTCGGTCGTCTGGAATGTCATTTCTAGATCCAAAGTGACATTATAGATCGGGTCCGGAAAAAGTTTCTAGGCATATATCATCACCGCTCTGCTAACACGGACACTGGACCTTGCTCTATCACTGTTGGATTATTGTCATTGCCCTTACTTCGCTGCCAGCGTCTCTATCACTGTTGGATTATTGTCATTGCCCTTACTTCGCTGCCAGCGTAATCGCGCTTACCCTCTGTTTCTTTTCAAACTCCTTCACGGTATCCTCATGTACCCCCAGATACTCAGTTCTATCACGTTTCGTATTCCGCGCAAGATCACCAGGGAACATAGACCCTTCTATTTCCTGCCTGTCATCACCAATACTCAACCGTCCACAGAATCGAGAGTCTTCATAACGCTTACTTTCATGATCTTGACATTTTTCACAACTCGTTGTCGTTGTTCTCTTCTGAGCTTTGCGTTGTTGTGTCATAGTTTCACATATTGTTCAACTGCCCTTCTCCACTATTTCTTTTGTATTCATTTTGCGCCTTGTCGTATGTACACTCTTTCTTTTTTTGATTGTTATTTTTATTCATTGTATTGTTTTACTGATATTCCCCGACCGTTTTTTTATTGTCTTTTACTTATGTATGCGTGCGCCAGCACTTAGACCTCATGGTTGTTCCTGGACACGATAAATAATTGATTGATTGATTGATTGATTGATTGTGATGCGCCTCCAAGATATGGCACGTACTCACAGCGGGCGATGGGCCAGGAATCGGGGGTTTGAACTTACTGTCACCTATAGGAACAAATGGATGATTAATAAATTTGATAATTTTGTGAAGATATTTGACCGATATGAATAGATGATCGCAATTTGAAAAAAAGTATATATAATCACAATAATAAGGTTCCATGAACGATTTATCTGGTAAGAAAAAAGCTGCAGCTGCAGCAGTCTAGCGCTCGCACCGTGTTCTTTGTCCTCGTCCGCTTCCTGTTACAGCTTCGTTATTTATAATGAGAGGTTATCCTCTCATTAGATGTAGAAAGCTCTACATCTACATCTAGAAATAACGCGAAGTGCTAAGTTGACTAAGCGCTCAGTGTTGTTTGGGCGAAGAATTGCTGGGTACTCAAGGTAAACCGCCTGCCTCAGTTTGACTGATGCAGGCGGTTTATCTTGAGTTTATCTGCAGGAACTCGGCCATCTGTATAATGGGGGTGTGGAGGGCACAGACGTCTTGTTTCGGGTCCTGCCATCTCTCAGTCCCTCTGCTGCAGATGCCGTAAAGTTAGTCATACAATTAATCATGCAATGGTTAGCCATGCGAATTTCGACGACCTGTTTGTAAAAGCTTCGAAGGTTGCGTGAAAGGTTTAGGCCACGCAAGCAATTGCGAATGTCACGGCGTCCAAGATGATCCGCTGTTTGTTGTTGTCGTTCCTGTTTGACGAAAAGAGCTGACATCTCTTAAGGTGTCTTCGTCGTGTAGTGTATTTATGGTGATGGTGATTACCGCACGTTGCTTACTTGGCCTGACACTTGCACTTTTGCGCCAGTGCTGGATTTCGCAATAATAATGGTTATGATTATTAGCATACGTCCTTTAGTTGGCCTGATACTTACACTTTTACCATTTGCATCGGTGGGGGATTTCGCAATAATGATGGTGATCAGCGCATGTTATATGTTCTTAGCAGTATTTTTTTTTCTTGGCATGATACTCGCACTTGCCTTTTGCAGCCGTGCTCAGTTTCGCAATGATGATGATGATCAGCACACATTCTTTAGGAGGCCCGACCCATACACTTTCACCTTAGGTGCCATTGTTGAATTTCGCAAGGATCCGGTAGTGGTGTTGGTTAACAACGTTTTTGCGATCTCCATGGGCTGTCGCCGAAAGCAAGTAGGCTTGGGCTCTCGTACGGAAAGTCCTCAACTAAAGTTTCGGCGATTAGCCACCACCGATCACGCGCTCGCATGTGCGTGCAGCGTGGCATTGGACCGCGGGCACATATCTCGGATGCGATTGCGCAAAAAGCGTGCGCAAGCCTACATTGTGCTGACGAATGGTGGCGCATTTTATGCGAAGAGTGAGGGCTTAAGAAGAGTGACTGATAGGTGTCTACCTCATGGTGACGCTACCGGAGAGACTGCGCTTCTGTGGGTAAAGATCACCAAGAGTTAGTTATGTGATGTCAGACACCCAATTTCGAATGTGGTGCACTGGCAGTAGTAGAGGTGAAAGCCGATGTCATGAATTGATCATCTTCGTCGTAAGACTAATTGACTGTACATCAGGGACTGTGGCCTCTCGCAACGATCGCTAGTTGGCAATGTCGCGCATCGGCCGAATTCCCGCTTTACGCGGGCAAATTTCGCAATCACGCTTTACCTAGTCATGTGTCGTCCTCCACAGAGTTTCTCGTTCCTGGGAGTCCACTGTTGCTGTAACGGAGCACTGGTTATCTGCCCCACGCATCACATGACTTGCCTAACTTCCTTGCTGTCAGTTTTTACTGCATTTGCCAATCCAAACAGCCATCTTGCTCTTAAACATTTCATCCATCATTTCCCGTTCTATTCTTCCGGCCGCTATGAATACAGAAACGATTTGCCCTTCCTAGTATTAAGCACACGACTTTGCCCTAAACTCATTCCGATGTCTGGTCTACAGGAGTCAGCCGTATGCCGGTTAAAGCACCTCTCGAGACGATACTAATATGGTCTTAACCATAGACGTCTGCGCCAGACATACCCAAACTACCGACATGCGAGAATGTAGTCGCTAGCGAGTGCTGCGCCGCAACGGCTAAACGGTTAACATGCACAGCTGACCGCAAAAGTTATCGGAGCTAAGAGCAGACGAAAAATTGAGACTTCGGCGCTCAGCTTAAACCTTGTGGTGCACATTAGCAATATTAAAGCAAATCAGCCACTGAACCTTTCGATTCGAAGGGCTGCGACAAAACGTCATTGTTTTGTCAGATCCCGTGCTCCGAAAACTTTCGCGCTCGCGAGACCGTCCGATCCAACGGACGACGCGCGCATAGGGTGAAAACTGTTCGGACTGTCGGAGCGTGTTGGAAAGTATAAAGCTTGTCGGATGTCTTGTTGCTATGGCCAACCGTTCGATGCTTCGCGCTTTAAGCGAAAAGCTTCGCTTATACTTACCGTGGTACTACTATATTATCAAGCAGCCATCCATTTTAAATGTGCGTACCTTTTCACCAGAGGTGCCGACTCGAAGGGATAGGTGTAAATTAGCCAACTTTTTGCAAAGGTGGCTGTCATCGAGAAAACGACAGGCTTCAATGTGCCAGCCACAGCCATCTCAAGGTGGCTTATATTCTCTACAGCTCAGCGCTCGCGCTCGCGTTACGCCCCGCGCCGTAGAGGCTGCCCACACCCGACTGTGGCTGGCTACTTCGATTAGGAAAAAAGATTAAAAGAAAACGATATTCGAAGCGAAAACGTGTCCCGCAAATCGAAGCTAAACGAAAAACGGGAGCGGAGCAGCCGACGAAACCCGCTCGATGTCATCGAACCCCACGCGCTCCGTCGTCTTCGTCCGCATCGTCGCCTTCGTGCCACAATTGTTCGATTTCCACCACGCCGTCCCCGGACGCGTTGCCGCTCTTGCCGTCGCCGGCCCAGTTCGCGTCGGGCAGGCGGCCGTGGCTGCGTCGCGCCTGAACCAGGAACCAGTCGGTTCTCCGGTGCAGCGCGTCCCTCACGAGAGGCTGCGACAGCGGCTCGGTGGGTTCGTTGACGCCGCCGCCCTCCGGCAACGGCGGCCGGGCGGCCGCTCCGGTGTCGACGTCGTCGCCTCGTCCGCCGTCCGGCCAGCCCCGGCGAGTGGCTATGGCTCGGGGCGGGTCGAAGCCGAAGCCGCCTCTGCCGACGTAGTCGTTGTCGTCGCGAGGCGTCCAGAAGTGCGACACCATTTGGCGCAGGCGCTGCTCGAACTCTTCGGCGCTCTCGGGCAGCGTGGACGGCTCGGTGGTGGTCGTCGAGCTGCTGCCGCGGTGCGGGTCCCGTGGCGCCGCCTCGTCCACTGATGCGAGAGAGAGAGTGGGAAAGGGAGTTCACGTCAGTGGTAAGAGAAGAACGAGGGGAACTGAAGTCACGAACAGCGGTAGGGCAAGGAAGGTCGATGTTTCGTCAAGGGCACTTTCTGTGAACTTCTGTCGGAGAATTGAGCTCGATTTTCGTGTTGGTTGCTATCCACATTAAGTCGAGAGACACTGAGGTCAGAGAAAGATCAAAGAAAATTAACTGTTTATTTTTACAGCGAAGCTGTTATAGGCTAGGTTCCAGGAGTTCGCGTCCGGCGACGGAAGTAGATAGATAGACCGGAAGTAGATCAATTTCGGCTCCCCGTGTGTGGTGGTTTGGCTCCATGTGCTTGGCGGTTTGCCGCCAGCTGTGCCTTAGCACAGGTGTTAAAACGGATGATGGATGGCCCATTATTATACCCCTCGCCACCACCGATGCCTCTTTCACAAGTGTCGCGATGCTCGGCGGCGGCACGTCCCACCGATCGTTGAGCCCCTTTGTCTCGTGACTTAGATCGCGCTAGCTCTGTTATCAGCAGTTGCCCTTTCGACTAGCGATGGAACGGACGCTCGCTTAATCACATCTTCCAGGATCCTGACGACGCCGTGCAATGTGCTGCGGCTATGAACGCTGTGGCTCATACGGTAGTTTATGGCGATGGGGCGAAGTTAGCGCAGCTAACGCACTACTTGGCCATTGCGCCGGCCGAAAACCAAGACGCGGGTATACTTGCTCTTTGACAAACATCCCGAAGACGCCCAATATCCTCAATAATGATCATATATAAATTCACTATAGGAATATTCACTATAGCAGGCCCACCATAGTCACAGCTTCGCTGGCTTCCATCTTCACAGTAGTGGAAGTGCTCTGAATTCTTAAAATAACGTGTTGGAATAATAAGGAGTGCAGAAATTAAACTCTGCGAAAAGACAACCTTGCGAACCCACATCCTCCGGTTCACGCGTGCGATACTGTACTGACTATCGAGTTGTACTGACTATCAATACTAACTATAGAGTCTTGGGAGTGTTAGCAAGCGTCCCTCAATGGCCATGGCGGTGGATGCGGATTATCTATCTCTCTCTCTCTCTCTCTGTGTGTGTGTGTGTGTGTGTGTGTGCGTGTGTGTGTGTGTGTGTGTGTGTGTGTGCGTGTGTGCGTGCGTGCGTGCGTGCGTGTGTGCGTGCGTGTGTGCGTGTGTGCGTGCGTGCGTGCGTGCGTGCGTGCGCGCGCGCGCAAGAAATGGAACTCGAAATGAGTAAAGCTTAAAAACGCTTAACCTTGCACTCGGCCGCGCAACGCTTGAAACAGCGAAGCCGGACGATCGTAGCCTAGCATTTTCCGGAAGTGCGCGCGAACTTTTCTTCGTCTTATTACTCATCATGATGATAATTTCTTTTAGCGCGTCTCGGACTTACGGCCGTCACTGCGCGCTGCATAGCGCAGCTTGCAACACCGACACCGCGTACCAATGCCGACACCGCGTTCCAGGAGACCCGCTCCGTGAATGTGTGTGTCTCTCTCTCTCTCTCTCGCTCTGATAGCGCGCAAAAACTCCACCTCGCAGAGCACGAGTTTGCGAACGCGCCAGCTGTGGACGAAGACGAGGACGCCCGAACGCAATCGTATAGTTCGCATAAATGCGTGCTCTGCAGGCTTGGCTGTATAGCCTAGTCGTTACGACGCTCGCCTTGGGACCGGGGATACGCGGGTTCGAATACCGCCTCGGCAATAAAGTGTTTCTTTCTTGGTAGTGTTTTGCTACGCACCACAAATTACGGCTGGCTTTAACAGCTTCGCTGTTAATAGTCACAGTAGTCATCACATCGTTTCAGGCTAGAACATGCAGTGTCTGCTGTGACGACACATGCTGTCGTATACTGGCGGGCAAAATGTATTATCGGCGGCATACAACATACAAAATGAGAACGTAGAGGGAGTGTACATCTTCTACGTCCGAGGGGTTATTGCAGGAGTAAAAGGAGGATCTCACCCTTAGCGAAACTCAGTCGTCTCGTGAGTGAGCTCGTCAACTTAAGAGAAAGCTTCAGCTCCAGCCTAACTCTTGCTTACCCGATCAAATACACGCAAAACGCTAAACTACTGTCCTTACATGACTCTCAAACGAACGTCAGTGATGTATGTTGCGTATAAAAAGGAAACCAATATTCTACATTCAGTTGTAAGAAAAATGTCTGTGCCCTCAAATATTTTTACAGAAATCGCCTAAAATTACTCATTCAGTAAACAACGCAGGAATAAAGTTCATGAATCCCTAACACAACACCAACCGCAGATCTTAATTCTGTAATTTGCGTCTGTAATTCATCTGCAGCAGACCAGCAGGATATGTTAGTTTCTAGCTTAAGCGGGAATGTTGTGTTATCACGCGTTTTGCAAAAGTGATTCACAAGTTAGGGTTATTATTAAGAGCACGTGTATATAATCCATCAATTCGCCCTTCTTACACGTTTTTGTTTTTTTTTTTACTGAGCTCTATAACACGTTCGCTATCTTTCGTTAACATTTGTAAAAGAGAATATAGATTCCCTAAATCTGAAATCTGCTTTCAACATTGGATAGATCTCTATTTAAAAAAAATTTAGGTATAACAAACCTTGGCTAAGTTGCCTGGTTCAGTGGATGCTGAAGAAAACGATGTCTTCGTTCATGTAGGTACCTCTCAGAAACTGTCCTCCTCGGCAAGCTTTAAAGAAGGTTTACTTTAGGATAGAGAAAAGAAGCCCCATCGTCTCACCTGAAAATATAATTTTCTGGCTCAAACGCGTATTTCAAATTTATCTTTAGTCACCTTTATTTTCTCACTCTCACTTCGAATCTTTCAATCTCGTTCCTCTTCTCTGTGCAGAGTAGCATGCCAGCGGTTGTATACAAATTTCTGCCTTCCAATAAAGAGCTTATCTCTCTCCCTTCCTCTCTCCCCTCTCTCTCTATGTCACCCTTTCCTCTCCCTCTCTCTCCTCTATCGATATCTCTCCCCTCTCTCTCTCTCTCTTTCTGCTCGTGTATTCAAAGAGGAGCTCCCGAGGTGACATTTCCTCTCAAAACTTTGGTCGTTTAGCTCGCCGCGGTGGTCCTCCGAGGCCTTGTAACCAGAACGAAAACCTATATATATATATATATATATATATATATATATATATATATATATATATATATATATATATATAGTCATGCACTCACCGCTCCCCGTGACACCAGTGTAGTGCGTGGCGTTGGCGTCTGCTCGTGCCTGGCGCTTGCCCTGGCCCTTGTCGAACACGGACTTCACCCTGCGGGAATGGGCAAGCTTCAATTAAACGAACCCGACCGCGTCGGCTATACAGAGACGTCTGGTCGCACCGACATGCACGGGGTCCGTATTCAGGAGCAAATAAAAATAAAAAAAAGAATTCAGTGGCAATTTTGCGGTAAATGCCAGAGAAATGTGTTAGTAATATGTTGCGCCTGTTTGGAGGTCTCCGGGTGCATGACGTCATCCGCCTTCACCACTTGCAAAGCGTTGTTCAGGAGCTTACTCAACACACGTCCTGCCTCTTCGAGTAAAGAAGTACAACAGACGGCGGTCCGGAGCAGACCACTTTTAGTTATATATATATATATATATATATATATATATATATATATATATATATATATATATATACTTCTACCACATGACCGGCTACCCACACTTCACATGCACGTTTTTCCACTTTGGCGCTCCGAAAGCTATGGCATTAAAATAACATCGGTAAAACATGGCTTTAGAAATCGCGATAATCGATGAGCGTAACTTGTCCCTCAACTGATGTTGAAAAGTTTCCTAGCGCTGAGCATTCCGTAATGGCGTCGTCCGACATGAAGAGAGACTCGATGACCACGAGAAGGCGGGTGTGAAACGGTGGTGTTGATGAGAAGCGCTTCCCGTGGGCAGCGCGTGCGAAGGGACACACCTGTAGCGCTGCACTGCCGATCCGGGCAGCATTGCATGTGTAGCGTGCGTTCGAAAATGTGGCCCGACTATTACTAACTGATTGAACAAGCGTGGTGTGAGCGCGCACAAACAAACATGAATAGATCACACTGAATGACTGCAGACAACGACTGTGAAAACGCTGGCAGCAAGCGCCTACGCCGCAGCGGCGAAGTTACGTGCGGTCTATCGCTTCAACGGAAACTGAGCGGCGAATGCACGGCGCATAAAGGTCAGAGCCGTGGGGACATAAGAGACGGTGCGGGCGGAGCGACGAGCGCGGTTGTTGGCAGAGGAGAAGTGCGCCCCCCCCCCCCTCCCCCTTGCTCCCTCCGGCGCTGGCTTCCCGCTTCCTTGCTTGCGCGTGGGAGATTGAGTGCGAAAAGTGGTGCGCGAGAGAAGACTCGCCTGTGGATGATGTTCTGCTCGAGCTGCGTGTTGTAGGCCAGCAGGAGCCCCAGCAGCACCACCGAGGAACCGCCCAGCACCGCCAGCATCAGGCGCGCCCCCAGCTTCGACTGCGCAGTTCGCGGCACGCTTCAGACCGACACGTGTACATACATGCCTTACGCACGTCGAACATGACCGCCCAATAGAGAACCTTGAATGCGTTACTTGTAATTTAATTATGGGGTTTGACGTGCCACAAACACGATCTGATTATGAGGCATGCCGTAGCCGGGGACCACTTCTTACACCGTGCCGGGGACTTTGGAATAATTTCGACCACCTGGGGTTCTTTAACGTGCGCATAAATCTAAGTATACACGGGTGTTTTCGCATTTCGCCCCCATCGAAATGCGGCCGCCGTGGCCGGGATTCGATCCCGCGACCTCGTGCTTGGCAGCCCAAGTTACTAGTAATTAAGTAAATATCTTGTAATATCGTGGCTTATCATATTTAAGCGTTTCAATTATCGAAAACCGCTGATGCCACTACCACTGTTTAGAAAATACAGTTACAAGTAATCGTAGCATTACATTACTATTACACTCTAGCAATAGACTTTCGCGGGAACAAGTGACGTCTTTCACTACTATAGGCGTACAAGTGTTAAAATGTATGGGGCAGGTAAAGGGCAGTGATTTTTTTTTTTTTTTGCTCGATTTCATTCCTTTCTTATCACCCGCCTCAGACGACCGGGTGTGATCCTGGTGATAACGGAAGGCGGAGCGCCGTTCGGACCATGCGCTGACGAAGCGCGCAAAGGAATATAATTGGAATGGAATCGTTACATCATCCCTGCCCCGATTTTCCTGATAATGGCAAAACATCGCTTACATACGTTATCCACAGAGTGAGGTAAGATAAGTGAAAGCTTTCTTTTTTCTTTCTTACTTTTTTGCCATTTTCTTCTTGCAGTCCGGACAAAAGCAGGTATTAAGGGTATATTCGAATACAATCGAGGGCCCGTGTTCACGAAACCTGGAGCCGAATTCACAATGCTTTTGTTCTTAAGATCGTTTTTCTGATTGACTGGCGGCCTTTGCTAATGATATGTTTGCTGCCTCTATTGGACTGTTCTTGTTCTTACGAACTTTACTAGCGTAAGAACCTCTTGTGAATACTGGCTCTCTTTCAGCCAGAAATGTTCGTAACAAAATTCGTAGCCAATCCTCTAGTTGGACATATTGTCAACGAAGGTGGGCTTTCGGCCAATGGCACAGAGCACTTAAGAACGAAAAGTTTTGCGAATTCGGCGTCCCAGATTACTCCGCGATAGCCGTCGAGACACGCACGTGGCGGAAGCGTCTCGGAGCGGGTTCGCCGCTGTTGGTTCGGCTGCTGCTGACGCTTCGGCGGTCGTGGCTGGCGTCGTCGGCGCTCCTCGGGCCGCGGTGCTCGGGCCCGACGTCGTCGGCGTCGAACACCGTGGAGCGGGAGGAACAGGAGGACGAGGAACGCCCGGCGACGCCGCACGAGGTTTCGGCGTACGGGACACCGACGGCCGCCGCCGCGCTCAGCGACGCGACGGTGCACGTTCGCAGTTCGTCCCCGACGCTCGGGAATCCGTCGCCCCCAACGGGAGTCGGGGGCCGCCGGCGCCGGTTCTGCGAAACACCGAGAGAGAGAGGTCATCGTACCCGGACACTGCTCGTGGACATTATTATTGCGAAAGCATTATATATATGGCTCACGAAGCGGAAAATCCGGCGGCGTGGCCGGAGATGGTACAAAAAGTCACGTGGTCACAGAGACAGAGCGCGCGCCAGGTGATGCTTCCATTGCGACGCCACGTGCGCTTCCGCCAATGACAGAGGAGTGGCTCCGATGGACGAACAAGTCACGTGGTCACAAAGACAGACCGCGCCGGTGGCCGGTCTATATATAGCTCCGCGCGTTTTTCGTGCGCTCCGATGCATGAACCTTTGACTTCTCCGTCAGTAGCATGCGTCCGGCTCCTTTGGACGTCCACGCAAGTACGCGAACGAGGCCCTCGCAATGTTTGAGCATTCATCCACGTAGGGATAACTAAGTGCCCCTTGAATTTTTCTTTTCAAGTCGGTTTTTAATACCGGCTCGTATGCAACGAACGCGAAAAGCCCATCTTTTTTGTTCAAGTACCAAGGTTAGGCCTGATTCACACAGCTGTCCTATGCTCAGTAGTACGCTATGCTGCGCTCGTCGGTTCATACTGAACAATTTAAGACCATAAGACCTTAGCGCGAAATAGAAATCAAAAGGGAAGGGGACAGGGCGAGCGCTGACATGGTCCCCTCCCCTACCATTTTGCCTTAGGTGGTCATAGGTCTTATGGTCTGAAATTGTTCATCATGTGCGTCCTGTTTTCTTTAGGAGAGACCGGTTAGGAAACGCTATCTCATAACGGACGCCGCTGCCGGGACGGTGACGGGAGGGGGCGTATGGCGGCTGTGCGAATCGGGACCAAGAGCCCCGAGTCGTGCGGTGACCCTCGACTCTCTCGCGTGCCCCGATGTTGCTTTCCCCGCATAGCTGTCGTGTCTCTTGGAATCCAGCTTTCCCGCGTAACACATGTGGCGGCGGAAGTCTGTGTATAGTTGCGGAATAGCACGAGAGAAGGCGGGAATGTTCCTATGCTGGCGCCACCTGACGGCGGGTATACTCGGGCGCAAGAGGAACTAGCTTCTTCCTCTTTGGGTGCGGGACTTCATCTCGCGAGCTCCTTCCCGTTCGCTCGTCGCGTCTCCGTTCGCGTGTTGGCGTCCGGCATGGGGTGAACATAATCACTAGGTACCTTTCATCATCATCATCATCAGCATCATCATCATCAGCATCAGCATCATCATCATCATCATCATCATCATCAGCCCATATTTTATGTCCACTGCAGGACGAAGGCCTCCCTGCGATCTCCAATTACCCCTGTCTTGTGCTAGCGCATTCCAACTTGCGCCTGCAAATTTCCTAACTTCATCATCCCAACTGGTTTTCTGCCGACCTCGACTGCGCTCCCCTTCTCTTGGTATCCATTCTGTAACCCTAATGGTCCACCGGTTATCCATCCTACGCATTACATGGCCTGCCAGCTCCATTTCTTCCGCTTAATGTCAACTAGAATATCGGCTATCCCCGTTTGTTCTCTGATCCACACCGCTCTCTTGCTGTCTCTTAACGTTAGTCCTAAGATTTTTCGTTCCATCGCTCTTTGTGCGGTCCTTAACTTGTTCTCGAGCTTCTTTGTCAACCTCCAAGTTTCTGCCCCATATGTTAGCACCGGTAGAATGCAATGATTGTACACTTTTCTTTTCAACGACAGTGGTAAGCTCCCAGTCAGGATTTGGTAATGCCTGCCGTATGCACTCCTACCCAATTTTATTCTTCTGTAAATTTCTTTCTCGTGATCAGGGTCCCCTGTGAGTAATTGACCTAGATAAACGTACTGCTTTACAGACTCTAGAGGCTGACTGGCGATCCTGAATTCTTGTTCCCTTGCCAGGCTATTGAACATTATCTTTGTCTTCTGCATGTTCATCTTCAACCCAATTCTTACACTTTCTCTATTAAGGTCCTCAATCATTTGTTGTAATTCGTCTCCATTGTTGCTGAATAGGACAATGTCATCTGCAAACCGAAGGTTGCTGAGATATTCGCCGTTGATCCTCACTCCTAAGCCTTCCCAATCTAAGAGCTTGAATACTTCTTCTAAGCATGCAGTGAATAGCATTGGAGAGATTGTGTCTCCTTTACGTGGTGAATATTCATCTATATTCATTTATTCGTTGCGCAATTGGACTAGATGGCTTATTGGATAGAAGATGCAATAAATGCTCTTTTGTGTTTGCGTGCGCTACTCTGTACTGTCTCCTTTGTTCCGTAAAGCACTTGAGACAACACAGTGGAGAACGGCGCTATATCAGAAACTCGGCGATGAAGATGCAACAACGCGTTATGGTGGTTAGCATAATCACGTGGCAGGTTGGTGTGTTGATGCTTCATCCCAGGTTTTTTTCGTCAGCTCACGATATACGTTAAAGGAAGGGCACTTCGCGGGTAATAGTCTCGACGAAATTGGCAGGAATTTTCACAGAGGCAGATGGCAATAATGCGCTTAAACCAATTTAATGCAAATCCACATGCATGACTTTATATCTGAGATAAATATTTTGTGTATTCGCTTGGAAGTTAATTTTTGAAAAGGATTGACACAAGTTACCCATACCCAAATTGGGTACCATTGGACTTCGAAGGTTTCCTTTAAAGGCGCACCTAATGGCAGAGAACGGACGTCCCTGCATTTCAACGACATTTAAATACGGCCGCCGCAGCTTGGAATCGCTGCTTGGGTCTCTTTCGAGGAGTGCTGTTGTCAGCGGGTATAGGAGCTTTTTTTTTCCTATAGTAAAAAAAAAAAAAAATTAAAGATTGCCAGTGGCATATAACACAAATGTACACATTGAGACGGATTACTCGAAGAGGTAGACATTACCTACAAAGCAAATCAAAATGTATAATTGACTAACTACCAAAATTTTAATAATCAACTTTTTGACCAATTAATTTAGCGCACATGTGCATATTGCAATAACGAATTAAAGACAGTGATGCACGAATCTTGAAACTACAACCAGTTTTGAAATAAATGCTGTCAAGGCACTGTTGTTCGATTTACCTTTTTAACGAAATGCCTTTTTGTGCATTCAGGCTCAAAAATTTCTGGAACACCAATGCATTTTTTTCGCAGACTTTGGCAACGCATATCTCGAAACTCCTGTTCGCCTCAGAATTCGTTCCAAATGGATATCACTTCCACTTCCACTGCAATTCGTAAATTGCAATAAGTGCCGTAAAGTAATTGATTTAAAATTAATTAAAAATTGTGTTCATTGGTCAGATATTCATTTTGATTTTTCGTGCAAATAAGGCTGCCTCTGAAAGTAATGTGGCTCAAGAAGTAGAATTGTGCTACATGCCACGGGTGATTTTTTTAAAATCATCTTAACCGTTAAAAAAAAAAGACACATGCCGTATACATTTCAAACATCGCGCTAATTTGATATGTGTTACTGTATGTCCAACAATAAGCTCCACGCTAACACTGTTTAAGTAGTAGCTGTACTTTAGTAGACCGACGCAGTCGCGCTGAAACAGCGATACCCATAGACCAATTTCTTTGGCGGATATAAGCCACGAACACGGAATTCAAGCACATGCTTTAACTTCCAACTACAGTTTTCTAACCGAGAACACGCTGTTTATACATTACACAATTTTCAACCTTGCTCCTTACGCCATCTATTGAACTTCACCGCAGTGCACCAGCGTAACTCAATGAGCAGCATTTCCAAAAAAGTGATATTTCGAAAGATCGGCAGAACTTCAACTTTAAGTTAGCAACGCCTTCAGGGCATACTCTTTTCTGATAACATACGCATTTACGGCACTTATTCGTGACTTTGCTGCCGCGTTATAGCAGCGTTCTGACCAGGATTAAAATTAGCTGAAATTACAATGATGCCCATTTATTTACGCTGGTGCAATGCGGCGAAGTTCGACAGATGGTCGAAGGGGCGAGGCCCGAAAATCCTGGGTATGGTAGAACCCGTATCACAAACGCTTTCACGTCAAAAATGAACAGAAGCCGACAACCGCACCAACCGCACCGGGCGGGCAAAAGTGCAGTTAACATGCCGGAATTTGTGCGTCACGCGCATAACATGCGGGATTTTGTGCAAATAGGTTGAGCCGATGTCTGTACCTGTCGCTTGGAGGCCGCGGCCGCGGCAGCCGCCATAGGTCCGGGAGCCACGACCACGACGCATGCGCCTCCGCCTTCGTCCAGGGTCAGGTAGGGGTCACGTGGCCGCCGGCTCGTCGTGAGTCTAGGATAAGCGTGGTGCAAATATAAACGAAGCGACACTGAAATTCAAAGTCAAAGCGGGGACTGACCGATGGAAACGCACGGTATACGAAAGAAGTTGTATGAGCAGGGATAAAGTGGCCATCTTGTGTGAGGACCTTTATCAGTGAAAGTATAGCGTTGAAACTATTGTGTGGATCACGTAACTAGAACCAAGGTTTACGGCTTCAAGGACACATTCACTGCGCGCATGCGCAATTGTTGCGAATTGTTGCATTTATAAAGCCATATGTTCACTTAAAAAAGGAAAAATGTTTGTCCTTACTGCCCGGTTGTCGCACTATTTACTACCGTGGTATAAATTCGGTTGGTAACGGTAGAGAGTCGAACCCGGATATATCGAACCCACATATAGCGAATTATTGTGTATAACGAACATCAGTAAAATCCACTTGAACCTTTTTGTACAATTTTTTTAAAATTTTATATATCGAAATACATATATATCAAACTTTTTTGTGATCCCCTTCAGATTCGATATATCCGGGTTCGACTGTATATCGAATCTGAATGGGATCACAAAAACGTTCGACATATAGGTAATTCGATATACAAAATAAATAAAAAAATTATAGAATAATGCTCAAGGGGATTTTACTGGTGTTCGTTATAAACAATAATTCGTTATATGTGGGGACTAATATATCCGAGTTCGACATAGTAGCATTACTAACACACACAAAAAAATCTAGTCACTTTTACAAATGGGTTTCACGCAGCTACTAATTCCAAACGCAGTTAGCGTTACCGGATACAAAGTTTCTAGCCCGTAACGCGTAAATCAGACCAGCTCTGGAGTATTCCAGAGTGGGTCTGATGTACAAGTTATAGACTAGAAACTTTATATCCTGTATGGCTAACTGCGTTTGAGGTTGGCAGCTGAAACCAATTTGTAAAAGCGACTAGCTTGTTTTGACAGTAGTGTTATACGAACTCTACGGTTACCAAATGCAGTTGTACCAAGGTAGTAAATAGTGTGACAACCGTGAACAGTGAGAACAACTTTTTTTTAAGTGTTGTTGAATATGGTCGATATGAAGCCAAAATAACGATGTTTAGGCACATCCATGTAGTAACCACAATTCTCCTGTTGACTGAATCGCCACGCTTGCTTGCAGCTCCCGTGCACACGCCCGTGCTCTCTAGCAATTCTTCTAGGCGACTCTACGAAGTGAATGGCCTCGAAAGCTAATATAGCCGAAACGAGTAGAACGTGCGTGACACGTCCTGGCACGTACTCGTAGCCGTGCCTCCGTTCGTCATCGTAGTCCTCCTCGTCGTCGGAACTGGTCGTCCTGGCCCCGGCTGCCGTCGACGGCCTCGACGTGGGCGTCGGCGGCGACGACCGCGTACGCAGGGGCATGCGCGCTCCGGCCGGCACGAGGAAAGGCCTCCACGGGGCCGCGCTCCGGAAACAGCCTGCGGTTGTCTCCTGCGCACCGAGGGATTGGAGCGTGGGAGCAGGTCGCTAACGGTAGGCCTCGGCTTCCGGCAACGACGACCCCCCCCCCCCCCCCCCCCCCAGATTGCAGGAGGCTCCCTGCGCTTTGCGCTGTGACGTCCCCCACCGCCATCTCTGGTGTATGAACGTAAATGCAGCCCACATAAAAAGCACCTATGTTCCAATATAGCTATATACCGGGTGTTTCAGCCAACACTTTCAAGTTTCTTTAATGGTTGCCTGTGGCAGTTAGCACAATGCCAGTTCATGAGCTGGTCTACTCGAAGAGGCGGACATTATTTACTTGCACAAAAAAATGAAATGCATAATCGCCTAATGAACAAAAAATCACTAATTACGTTTTTAACTGATTACCATATGTCCATATTGCCCATATTGCAATTTACAAATTTTAGCGGTGGGGTTCGCAAGGTGAACGAATTCTCAGGATGACATCAATTTCGAGATATTAATTCCCGAACATTGCGGCGAAATGCGGCCCAGCTTTATTCCTGGTGCTTCCTTATGCCGACAAAACATGATTACCGTGACAGTCATCCCTGTAACAGATGGTGCGAAAAGTGGACGAAGTGCCCTGAGAAACTCTGGAAGACGATCTGGTTAAGCATAGCCCGCGTCCCTTATTGGCTCTCGGCGTCTTGTGTGACGTCACCGCTCCAAACGCTCAAGCTTTCTACCTACAAGGTGCTGCTTCAAGACGGAGTACCCACCATTAAGAACAATGAAAGCACCGGCGCCGTCTTTACGGTCAACCTACTGTGTTTCAAGTTACCCGGATGGTAATGCCGCTATACAATTTAGGAGCATTTTGCCTCCAGTTTAGACGACCTCAGAAGGTGATGCAAGCCGTCCATGCCTCCCATTGCACAACCAATTGGGTGTGACACCTACTTTTCCTTATTTCTTAACTTATGCTTGGCAAGTACTGCTACGGGAACCCTTGCGCAAGCAGCGCATCGTTTCGAACGTTAGAAAATACTTAGTTTTACAGCTCTCAGGGCAGTTGTCGAGAACGTGGGGATGGCCGCTATCAGGCGTTTTTGCTGCCTACCGCGAAAGCAACCGTTCGACAATCCTTTCTTTCGGTCATGCACAACTGTGGCGGGATAGCTACCGTTAAGTACTGCTGCGTAGAATCCCTTACTTGCAACTCAACACGACGCCCACAACGTTTCAGAATCATGCCGTTCATTTCCCTGAGCCTACGAGCACCCCAGCCTAACAGTTAAGCCCGACAACAGTTACCGGCATCCTCACAGTGGCTTCCGCGTGATTCGGTGACGTTAGGGCTTTATCTCTTGCTCGCTTTAAAGAACAGAAGCTAAAGCTAAGCGTTAGCAAGTCGCTAGCGCCCCCTGTAGGAGCGCTTTTAGTCGTGCGGGAGCAAGCCTTTGCGTGCTCTATAGGACGCAGGCTAGGCATTCTGGCTGTCGGGAGCACGACAGATGCTCGAATATATAATGTATGCTCGAATGTGTGGCCTTTACTGTGTACACCATAGTGACCACTGAACCACTCTACCCTTCTTGAAGGCCTGCTCATGCAGGGCTATACGGACCAACACAATGTGATGTCCATGCATGCGCCGACTGGGTGCCCCAGAGCGGCAGTGACCAAGCGCCGATGGCGCCACCTCGTATCTTTATAGATGTGTCACGATAATTAAATGGCGGCTGTACGAGGGGTTCTTCGACTATTCACTTGTCGTGCTTCCTACCATGACATCGGACGCCGGCCTGTGGCGCGATTCCCCATGTTTTACGGCGGCGTCTCCGTCGCCGCTTGGGCCGCCGTCGACGACATATAACACACAGCGTAAGCTAAGAATAAACTAAGCTGATCTAAACTAAGAACTAAGCTAGGCTAAGCTAAAGATGAAGCTACGAAGCTAACGTTTCTCAGCTTTAGCCGCGACGCTATATATGTTACCTGGACCACGCATCGCCCTCGGCTGGTATGCTGACGGCGCTTGAAGTCGGCGTCGTTAGGGTCCTCCCCCGGTTCAACTGGCTTCTCGGGATGCGAAACATGGCTTCGGGTGCGCGAACCAAGGCGCGAACCAGAGCTCGAATCGTTCTTCTGTCTCGGCTTCTCGGTCAGTGGCGGTAGCGCGCGCTGGTCTCGTTCGTCGTCGTCGTCTTTTATCCCTCGCCTTCAGCGCGCGCTCCCTTATTCTTGTTCTATAGTGTCCGAACACTGGCTCATACCCACTACGGCGGATTGGCCAAGAAGCAGATGGTTTTACGCGTGTTTTAACGCGATATCGTTAAGGGCCCTGTGTCGCAGAAAATTCTCCATCGGTCTAGCGGCGCGGGCGCGCCGGCGTCGTTGGCGGAAATAATCACCCCGAACCACCCGGACCGCGCAAGCCCTCTGCGTGGCGCAAGGCGTTGGTGAACAAAACTGAGTTTCTCAAAGTAAAATCCGTCAGAAAAATCGTAAAGTACGACTTAATCACAACCTACAGACGTGATAGCGTCGGATTGTAATTTGAAAATTCAAGAAAACAATTCTGTTGCCGGGAAGCCTGATAAGCAGCCAGGAGGAGGAGGAGTAGATTTTAATGGAGAGAGAGGAGGAGGGGTCGGCCTGGAGAGCATGTCTTTAGCCTGCTACTCCTCAGTGGGGTAAGGGGAAGATACAGGGAGGGGTGGTTGGCAGGTGATTATGATATGGTACAATGAGCGACTATATACACGTTGTCCAATAGGCGGATGTGCGCTCTAGACACAATACACGCAGCAGGAATCTTGTTCACTCAAAACGTTATCACGCAAAACATATCGCACTCTTCACAGGTCTTAGAGAAGACAGTCTAAGCCAGTCAGGATCTTTGAATGCTATCGTGTTCCACTCTTAAAGGCGAAGCTTAAGCGTCCTCCAAATTTTTATTTGGGTTATTATTAGGATAAGGATTAGGATTTTATTAGGATAAAATTTTGTATAGCAGAGCGTTGGTTAAAGAAACATACATTTATGAACTAGAAAAAAAAAATCACCGCCCCTTCCATTCCGTGAAAATGGTCGAACAGCGAAGCTGTGTTAGTTGCACCGAGTGCTACGACTGTTACTTGTGTATGTGTTACTCGTGACGCAATTGCGTAAACACAAGTAAACACAGATCTACAACAGCAAGTTATATTTTACTGAAACGTTGCGAGGCGAGAATAGGCAGCGACTTTCGAGGCTATTCGACGAGTGTCCAATTCTCTGGTCGAAACCTACCGAGCCGCCGCCAGAGGCATCGGCTGCAGTCACGGATTTTTCCAGTGACTCTAGTCACGGACAACGCGGGCGTGCGGCGCGAACGCGGGTAAACGCGGACGGCGTCGGCAGCAGCTCTGCGCGTTGCGCGTTATCTGAAAGGGCGCGCCACACAAAACACCTTCTCTTATCGCCTCTCCTCCTCGTGCCCAGCGCGGCTTCTCATTGATCGCCTCCCCCCCCCCTTGGGCGCCCTCTCATTGGTCGCCTCCTTCCCCAGCACGCCTCTCCTCTGCTAGTCACGTGACCTGCGTGACGCCGGACAGACGACGAAGGGTCGACAAAGAACAGCTCCGCTGCTAAAACAAAAAGAAAAGCTGGTGTAGCTCGGCAGTACATTTGTCCATCCAAGCAGGAATGGTCGCGTTTGAGAGAGCTCACCATGGCCATAGTAGGTATAATTTATAAAACGGAAATAAGTGTTCATCAGGAGTTGTAAGGCGTACAAACGTGCAATATGTAGCAAAAATGTCTTGATTGTTCTGATATGCCGTAATTTTTCGTGCAGACTGCTGGGTGGCTAAAGGAAAGGCATCGTTATTAATGCTTGCGCATGCGTGACGCCTTATTGCTTTATCTCAGCAATATTGAAAGGAATGTATTAACGTCGATATCGTCACTTAGTTTTGATGTCTGATGACAAACGCAGCTATGCAAGCGTTTGTAATTGATAGGCATAAACAAACCACATGTTTGTAAAGAAACAGACATAGTTTTGGCAAAACAAGCTGGTAAGTGCGTTGACTCTACCGTTCTTCGCATTTCACCGCTTTGAACACTTTTCTGTGTCAAGTAACTGTACTTCAAAACTCAGCCACGCATATTAATACTACTGCGGAGAAATGGCCCGACTCCGAACGTGCTTTGTTTTCGTTTGTTTTTCCTTTCTATTTCCGCTCGCACAGAATGCGACGGCAGCTCCACCGCACACTTCGTCGCCTGACGTTGCGCAGCTTTTCTATAACGGGCACAACCATTGCTAAGACCTCACGCGTGGTTTTATGCATCCTTGCCTTGGTTGTAGAAAAGCAGTGGCTGTACTGGAGGGCGTAGCGACGTAGTCTTATTTCAACTGATACCCTCAGTATACGTCACAGGAGCGGCTAAACCGCGTAGGTTTTCTTGGTTTGTATTGGCGACTGTTCGCCTGTTTGTTGTTGTTGTTGTTGTAGTTGTCTTTTTCAGTGGCGCTTGCAACGTTCGCGCAGAAGCGCTACTGTCACGCGTACTTCCTTAAAAGTTGAAGGACGTTAAAAAGATGGAGCGACATGCGTGCGAAAGGAAATGCGAAGCTGGCTTGAGCGCGTCGTGAAAGGCGTTGCTGCGAGCTAGGACCGGTGAGGGGGAAAGGGGTGTTGGTAGAGAGGGAGGGGAAGGGTGTCGCTGTCAGCGCGTGCCCCCAGACGCGTCGTGTGCGGCGTTCCGGCGTGAGACGCCCCTGCGTTATTTATATCGGCCGCTAGCGCGGGCCATTGCCTGGCGTGTTTTGACTTCGGCGCGTGCCCACGACGACAAGGCGATGGCCGACGGTGGAGAGAAGGGTGACAAATATAAACACCGCTTGGAGCGGTGCAAAAAGATTGCTCGCCGCGACGACCATAACGCTCGCTCGCCGCAGCTCCCTCTAGCGGTAGCTCGCGAGTCGCTGCTTCCGGAAGTGGACGCGTGGGATGTGAGCGCGAGCTCTCGCGTGAAGGGAGCGGCAGTGAGGCCGCAGCGGTGAGTGTCAAACCATCGTGAATATAAAAATTTAGCTTGTCCGTAAATTCATTGCCGTTAGTGGAAATCCGGGTTACCGGAAAGGTGTACGGTAGCAACGTCTTGTGATGCAGGGCTTAACCAGTAGGCGCACAAAGGTAATACTGAGGTGACCTATCGTATTCCACTGTAAAGTATGTAAAGTGTTTACGGTGCCATAATCGTTAAGGCACATTCCTTTATGGTTTTCCTTCGACGAGAACACTCACGTGATATAAAAATGTTTCAAACGCAGTGTAGTTGGACAAAGTGTCAGAAGATGTCGCTACCAGTTTTGCTACTACCGCCCGCGGCTCCGGTAACCCACTTATGTGTAAATGGCGAAAGTCCGTTTATGGACAAGCTAAAGCTGTCAAATGCTTGGAAGTCTCAGCTTGTTTGAGCCTGTTCGTAAACGTAGTTTATGGAATGCCAAAACTTTGGAGACAAAGACGCGAGCGCCGCGGTGCTGGTGACGCCATCTTCAGACGCTGACGTCAACTGTATAGCACACAGAACTATAATTCCAACAATCATATTCTCCACAACCGCTTTGCACAAATGGGTTGGCAGCAATAATAGAAAATTTTAGCTTGTTCTTGAACTTATTGCTGTTTAGGCATACTGAGTTACCGGAGCTCTAGATGGCTGTATTAGATCGGTAGCGATATCTAGTGAAGCTGTGTTCAACCACAAAGCGTTAGAAATGTCTCTGTTGCATAGGAATTAGCGTCGAAGCAAAATTTGAAAAACGAACGGCATTTCAACGAACAGTCGCTGCCAACACTTTACAGCAGCAGGTATGTAAAATATGATTGGTCACTGCGGTAATAAAGCTAGCTCTGTGTCCTCTGTGGTTAAGCTCTACGCTACAAGACTCCACTACCAAAGGCGAACGTTTCCGGTGTTCCGTGAACTGTAATACAGTTCAATAAAATTTGTTGCTGGGTGAGTTGGTTCATAATGCTCAAGAAAAAATGCTGCGCCAAAGACAGACAAGGACAAGAGACGAATTGTCCGTGTCAATTCCCCCTAATATTAGAATGTTAGCGTGTCCGGTATCCCGGTATACACAATGGCGTCTGTGCATTTCCGGGTTACCGGACGCTGGTAGCGAAATCCTGTGACGCTTCGTCTAACCACGACGCCTTACGCACATATTTTCGCGTTCCGTTGAGTGTTCTTGTCGAAAACGCATTTGAAAAGGCAACGTGTTACCGTTTACGCCGCTGCCAAAAATTTACACCAGCAGCAAAGTAGAATACCCTTGGTTACTGCAATAATAACTCTCTGTTTGTGTGTTTGACTTTTGCACTACGAGGTGGCGCCACCAACTCTGCCGTGCCGCTCGTGTTCGCGGATCCGGTAACTTGGTAATCCGCAAACGGTAAGACGTTAGCGGACAAACTAAAACTAACTATAGACTTTTATTTTGTCCCGATACCTATTACGTTACAGGTAAATACCGGAGACGCTGGTAACAACCCTGGTGGCGACATGTTCTGACGCTTTGTCAAACAGCAGCTAGCTAGAAACTGTTTAGTGTGACAGGGATGTTCTCAATTGAGAAAACTAAAAAAAAACGATGGTATTTTGGCGTTTATGCTGCTGCCGATGCAGAAACAGAATATAGGTGATCATTGCAATGATAGCTATGTCTTCAGGTAAACTATGCGCCACAAGATGGCACTATGGTAACACTGTTGCCCACGTCTTCGTCTCAAGTGTCCGTAAACGTACAGCTCGCGGAATAATGGAACAGCGGAGACGCAGACGTACGCAGTGGCGCTGGTGACGCCATCTTGTGACGCTGACGTCAACGAGAGAGCTGCAATTCTGTAATTGGAACGATCATATTCTCCCAATCGCCTGGCCCAAACGCAACTTATTTCATTATTTTTCATTTTTTTGTCTTAAGTACAATGGTTCTATGCTGAAAGCAGCATCTACGTTTACAGCGCTAGCGCGCCAGGTGTTGCGTGAAGGGAGAGGGCATCACCGCGACGCCACGTCACCCTCGCTCTCGAAAGCCTGTGTTATCCGCGCGTTCCTTGACCGCGCAAGCTCTCGCCTTCGTTCTAACAGCGCCTCGGCAAAGCCAAATCTAAATGCGCCAAGCGGCTCAACGCGCTCGCTTGCCCGCGAGGAGTTCACAGTTCAAAGGACCGCTCAGTGGCGTTCAATTGGACATTAATGCTTTCTCATTCACAACTCATAAGAAGTGCTTATAGGTGTCCTCGGATTTTATATGGTATAAGCTGGAACTGCTGAAAATTGCTGTATCGCTTGATTCTCCACGTACCATAAACTATTGAAGGATTAAATTACCATAAGATGAGGTGACACGACAAATGTGTTAGGACAACTGAAAATTGAGCAACTGATAAAGATTCCGCGCGCCACTGAAAGGAAGGCGTGCAAACGTGACACGAAAAATGCGTGCAAACGTGACACAGTGTTTCATTATTGCAAGCTTCTGCGCTTGGTAAGCTTCTATATAACGTGCTAATCTGGACTCCCTTTGCTCCGGTGTTTCAGCAGACAACTTTGCCTTGGCTTGAGATTTCGCAGCCTGCCGTCTAGCTATATCTACCGGATGATTGGATTCAGCCTGTCGCTTACGCTGAAGCGCACGCACAGACGGCCAAGCCGGCGCGCCATCCATGGCGTTAAGCGGCCAAGCGCCGGCGAAGCAGCCGTTAGACCCTCGCCTAGTCATGTGGTACCGCAGCGGATCACGTGGCGTGACGTCACACCTGCTACATTTGCGCTCCTTGCAAGACATGGCGTAGTAGAGCTTTTGCTCTAAAATTTTGCTGAAGGCCACAAAACATTGACGATGATTATGATTGTAGGCTAGAAAAGTCGAACGATTCCAAAGCCTTTTAATAACGGAACGGTGCTCTTGATGGCGTATAAATTTGCTACAGGGATGATATTTAAGTAACGTTTTATTGTTTCATTGCCTGATTTCGTGAAGAACAGCGCCGTTAACTAGCACATCTGTGGCGGTAGTATGGGTGGCTACACATACCAGCCTATTCGTCGTGTGCGTGTTGTCATGAGCGGCGCGAGCGCCGGCGGGGAAAGCGACTGCAATCTCTCGAAGCTCTCGTGCAGCAGCGTCACAAACACGCCGCGTAACGTTGCGTGAGAAGTCGGGTTCTGTGCGTTGGCGCCTTTGTACTGGCAGTGAAAGTCCGACCACCAACCACGGACCAGGAGCACGGGCGAAAGAGCCAAAGAACGCTTTAAATAGAAAAAAAAAAAAAAAAAACCTGCTCGTTACGGGTACTGCGTATACAGTTGATCAGTGATCTCGATTCCGCGGGCCACCAATCCGGAGAAATTAGTTTTGCGTGCCGAGAGATTGGCTGATATATGGCACGTGACCACGTGACTACAGCACCTGCATGCGTAAGCACGGGACTGTATATGCGTCAGGAGCATCTGAGGGTGCCTTAAAACACCTTTCGTAGATACTGTATAGTCTTCAAGATTTTCCCCCCGTTATCCGGAGAGCAGGAAACGAGTGAACTAATGAAGGATCCTGGCTGAAGTTAGCCGGCCACTCGAACTTGCCTATCGTCCGATTCTCGGCTCGGGGCGCATGGGACTTGTTTGACTGGTCACAAATGGAAATCGGACAATGGTTAAGTTAGGTTGGTTGAGTACTATTTAATGAATGAATGAATGAATGAATGAATGAATGAATGAATGAATGAATGAATGAATGCTTCGCGCGCGCCTTAGCGCCACAGTCTCTCGGCCCGTTACACTCGCGGCAAAAGATTCGCTCGCTCACGCTCGCTGATATAGTAGGTCGAGCGACGCAGCATAGCCGCACAAGCCGCGCCGATACGTTGCGTCCACTCC
The DNA here is from genome assembly GCF_013339745.2 of Dermacentor silvarum. Lineage (NCBI taxonomy): Eukaryota > Metazoa > Arthropoda > Arachnida > Ixodida > Ixodidae > Dermacentor > Dermacentor silvarum. Next base: position 62,466,286 of record NC_051164.1, read on the forward strand.
GAGCGCGCTAATGGACGCGGTACCGCACGCGTCGGACACCCCAGCGACGTATATGCGTCCCAAGGGAGTCGTGCTGCGGTCTCTTCTTCCTCGCTCGGCGCGGCGCGGCGCAGCCTTTCCCCGAAACCCGGCCCCCCGGTCTTCTTTTCCTGTTTATTTAAGCCACCGAGCAATCGTTTCGGGCCCTCTATAGCTCATATCGGTCGGGCACCCGGCGCTACCGATATGTGTGCTGCCGGGACACGCGCCGTGTACCTATATACACTCGGCCCCAGGCAGGCTGGCTATATGTAGCCACCCGTGCCGCTTACCAGACGCAGACGGCTCGAGTATAGGGCGAGAGTAAAGCCAGGGAGAGACAGGGGGGTGAGGGAGCTAAATGCAAGAGCCGTGGAAGGGAAGCTGCGTGCCGAACAGGTGCGGCCTCTGGTCGACTTCTTTTGAGCCCCGCACTTTCCGCAGTGCATAGGATGCCTGGAGGTTTAAAAAAAGTTAGCAGGGAATAATCGTGGAACTGAAATACAGACGTGCATACTCGGACTCAAATAGGAAGGAAAAGGACAACACACCCGACTATCCCCTTCTGTTCGGTTCTGTTATTCGTTTTATACGAGTATGTATAGACTACTTCTGTTCGGTTCTGTTATTCGTTTTATACGAGTATGTATGCACTACTTCTGTTCGGTTCTGTTATTCGTTGCATACGAGTATGTATAGACTACTACTGTTCGGTTCTGTTATTCGTTTTATACGAGTATGTATGCACTACTTCTGTTCGGTTCTGTTATTCGTTGCATACGAGTATGTATAGACTACTTCTGTTCGGTTCTGTTATTCGTTTTATACGAGTATGTATAGACTACTTCTGTTCGGTTCTGGTATTCGTTTTATACGAGCATGTATCCATATAGACTACTGCGGAGAGATTGAGGTAGATCGTACCTTGGCTACTCCAATTCTCTATGCCATACAACAAACATAAGTGAACAGTAATATGAAATAAATTGGTAATTAAGTGTCAGTGAAACTAATGAAAATTACAATTAGCGCTAGTACGGATAGAGAGTTCACGTGACGTCTGTCCACGCCCCTAACCGAATAATATAATATACACTTCTGCAGCCATCATCCAGTGGTGCAAAAGTCCTCCCGTATATACTAAGAGAATGGTAGCTCCAAACACACAGCTCAGTTCAAGTTCAGCCCAAGCTTCTCTGCGACAGTCAATAGCGTATCAGCGCGTTATCTTTATCCGATACGTGCAAGGAACGATACGCGAGGAAGTGCAGCGTGGTCTTCCTATCGGAGCCTTTTCAACCGGCCTTGTCGGGGTCGAGAACGGCGATTTCGTCACTGCGCCGCATTCTGCGCCCCTAAAATTGAGGGCTGCGCGTCGGAGACGAGTGGGATGCACGCCCTGTCAAAGATTTGGGGAAGAGAAGGAAGACAGTGAGAGAAAAAGAAATGTTACGTATCGCTGCCGAAAAAAAAAAAAAAAGGCGTGCGAGGATTGAGAACGAAGTGGCAAAGACAACAAAAGTAACGGCCACATGAAGAAGTGGAACGCGCGAGCGTAAACGTTACCCAACGTGCCATCCGGAAACAGTGTTTCAACTTTTATTTCCTCCTCCCCCCTAGTATTACACGAGCTACTCGCAGCGGTAAATACGCTAACCCTCATGTTTCGAACGCAGGCGTGAGCCTTTTTTTTGGCTTGTTGCTTCGAAATGAGGGGGCAGGGGTGGGTCGATAATTTTTACTTTCTTTCTTTCCACATTTCCTTTCTTGTTATTTTTTTTATTTTTGAAGACCTGACTGAGGCGTCAAGGAAAGGATACCAAGAAAAACTGACTTTCGAAGAATGTTGCGCGACGCCGCGTGAGCCCCAGTTACGCCCTTCCGCGTGAGGCAGCTTTCGAGTGGTTCGACTCGGCTGTAGCGAGCGAAGTGCGTGCGTAACTCAATGGGGTGCGCGCGCTATGGTTTCCGTGCTGCTTTTTGTTACTTTATTCCTGTTACGGTGTTGTTTCTTTTCTGTTCCGCCGTCCCTTCTAGCTCGGCTGGAGTGATTCGACCACGCTCCATTGGTCTTGACAAACGACGGCGCTACGCCGAGGACGGGCACGCCGGAAGTCTGCGTCACTCGCGTCTTGCGCAAAAGCATGCGCGGTGCTGAAAAAAAAAAATAAAAGAAGATGGGGACGTTTCTTTTTCTATAGTTTCTTTCTCTATAGTTTCTTTTTCTATAGTTCTTTTTTTTATCCCTGGCGGCGTCCTACACCAACTTTGTTGGCAGGAGTCAGAAGAAGCGTGTCACGCTTTCTTACTTGACGCGTTTCTGAGGAGACAATCGCGTCAGCGCGTGTGGCGCACACCGCGCGAGCGGAGTTGGCGAAGTGTGGGGCCCAGAGATGCACCTGCACGTCAGCCTGCCGTGGGCGCGCCTATTTCTGGTCTTAACGTTAAGGAGGTTGGTGGTCTAGGCGTGTATTCTAAACCCCGGACTCGCTGGGCTGTCTTCGCCGCATGGCACGGGCCGACAAAAAAAAAATAATAAAAAAAAAGAAAGAAAGAAAGAGAGAAAGAAAGAAAACAACTATTGTGAAGGCAGGAGCCAATACTTTCGTAAGCGAGAAGGCGAAGCAAGTTGTTGGCTATGGATGCCACGAAGGAAGAACAAGTCAGCTAAAGTTGGCATAAATCATGGCGTTGCTTGTGTTATGTCATTCGTGGGAACGTTATGCATTATTGAACGGCTCGCGCACGCGAGAGAGAGAGAGAGTTCTTGGAAGACTGAAGAAGGAGAAGAAATACACAGAAAGACGAAAATGGTGAGGATCATAATAGTAGACGATCATGATGATTGCTGTGGTGTCGAGGATGAAAAGGTCAGGCCGAGGATGCAGCAAGAAAAAGTAGCAGGAGGAACAACATGACGAGGGTGATGCTATTGGTTATGATGATGATGATGCAGAATATGAAGATGAAGTACGAATCAGATGAGGAACGTTTCTAGTCCACTTTCTCCAAACCGCCCAATTCTTCGCCGATTCCGCCACTGTTGGTATGTGTCATTTGCACAGAGGATCATCATCATCATTAAACAGGTGCGAGTGTTCGCCAAGAGACCATGCCCACTGTCTCCAAAGTGTTGTGCTCCTGCGCCTGCATAGCGGATTCTGCCCACTACCCAATTATGACATGTCACGTCATCCAACTTGAGATCCGAAAGCTCTGACGACTACGACTATGAACGATGACTCGTGGACAATGCATTTCACAATTAGATCTCGCAGTATCCGCATTCGAAACGGGCCTTCGTGCCTTTAGAATGATTTCGTTTCCACATTATGCCGCGTGGCAACTGTATATATATATATATATATATATATATATATATATATATATATACCACGTGACCAGTTTCTGATACTTCACGTAATCAACCCTCCCGTAAGCCAGCAGACCACCAGAGAAGAAGAAGCGCCGCGGAGAAAAAACATTCAACAGCTGACGCCTGAGCGTTTGCTTGCAGCGTACTACTCCTCATTGCAGAAAAGAAATTATCAGTTCATCATTAGTTGGCATGCGTGCTAATGATCAACGGAAGCGGCGCTGCGGCGAGAAACTGTACGACCAAGTTGTTGCTAACGATTTATTTTTCAAGGCACGGAGTACCGGATCTGAAATATAAATACGTTAAGTCCGTAGAACGATCAACGCAAGATAAAGGGGCTTCTCCTATCTCCTTCCTTTCTGGCCTTCGTCGTTTCGCCCTTCTCTCTCTCTCTCTTTCTTTATTATATTTTTTTTATTACACTGCCACGAAGGAATCGAGTTTAATCTGTCATTTGAGTCAGCTTCACACCAAGGCGCGGGCGGAGGCCGGGGGCTCCGCCCTACCAGTGTTTCGTCACGGCCACGTCGCGTGTTCCCGGCCAATTAGGGTTCGCCGAAAGGAGTAGATTCGTAACGCGTCACCGGGTCATTAGGGGGAAAGCGAAAACGAAGCGCGAAAGAAAGGCGAACGCAAGAAAGATAGGGTGGAAGGAAGGAAGTCAGCTAACGGAGCTGATCGTGACACGACAACGTCCGCGTCGACGACGCCCGGTTATAGTATACGGCCATCAAATTAGCGCAGGCAGGCTGAAGAGACTTGAAATACGAACTGCTTGCCAGAGAAATCGAGTCGAACCGACAGCCAGTGACTGAAAGAAAAAGCCGGCAGATCCCACGCCCTGTGGTGAATCGATGTTATGCGAAGCAGTGTGCGGGATAGCCTAACAAGCTGACGAAACGACCATGAGAGCACCAAGACGTAGGCGGCTGTTTCATGACCTACATGACACGCATGTCATGGCATTCATGTCGTGACCTATCATTTATGTTCGTCATTCACTCTTGTCATACTCTGCCAATATTGGTACATACCAAGTTAACGAAAGGGCCATGAGAGCACCAAGACGAAGGCGGATAGATAGATAGATAGATAGATAGATAGATAGATAGATAGATAGATAGATAGATAGATAGATAGATAGATAGATAGATAGATAGATAGATAGATAGATAGATAGATAGATAGATAGATAGATAGATAGATAGATAGCACGCGAACATGTTTTGAACAGGAGAACAGATTGTTGGGTTAGTTGGATCGTTGCAGTGACGGAGGTCATAGCGTTGGATTGACACGGACAAGAAAGACGGCGGGACGAACTAGCCCGAAAATCTGTAACTGCAACGAGCCAACTAATCCAAAAACCTGTACTCCTGGATTTCATTTCTAGTATACCACGGGCCATTTTGTATGTGATCGCAGCTCACGTACTGTCGTCTTTCTCGTCCGTGTGAATCGAACGCTATGACCTCAATTACTGCATGCTTTGCGCACCTGGATTTTAAGCCTGCATGCTTGTCGATAGGCTGCACGACGTAACCCATATATAATATGCGTGCGCGTGCGCGCGGATGCATGCATGCATGTGTGTGCGGGTGTCATGACTGCGAGTGTGTGACATTATTAGAAGATGAGCACGTCGTGTGCACACACGACGACGCGACGTGTCCGTCGGTGGATCGACGACGCTCACCTGTCGGCACACTCTGAGTCACAAACTCGCCCCTCCATTGAGATGCGCGATAAGCTTGATCGCGCGCGCTGTGCATCGTCCACTGCGGAGAGCGAAGTCACCACCGTTTTCTTTGGCGCAAACCGGGAAGAAAAAAAAGTCACGTGGGTGCTCTACGACAAGATGAGACAAGGGGGCATAGGCACCGCACATTTTAAGGTCGCTTCACAGGAAAAAGAGATTCGAGAGGCCGCCCTACATTCGTTGCCTGTATCGTTTTTCTTTTTCGTTTTTTTTTTCGTTTTTTTTTAAATCTTCGACGAAGCAATCCTTGTCCTGTTAAGCGGAAAACGGTTTCCCTTTATTCTCTGTAAAATGTTCTTTCCGTGAAGAACAGTGGGGCAGTTGCTTGCGCCTCTTGCAAGCATGCGTTGCCGGCTTTCCAAGTTTCTTGCTGATGCTGACTCGCTGCTTCTTTTAAAATTTGTTTGTTTGTTTGTTTGTTTCTTAGGTCGGTCGGTCGGTGATTTGTTTGTTTCCTTGTTTGTTTGTTTGTTTGTTCTTAATTTCGGGTTGACGCCTTGTACGAATTTCGCGCACCAGGTGTGCGCGACATCAGTAGAAAATGTTGACCGCTATTTCTGTTTTTTTTTAAATTCTTCTCAGCAGAAAACCTTTATCCAACCACGTACCTCCAGAAAGTGGCTGTCCGACACATTGGCAAAGGACTTGGCGACTATGATGGAGCTTGTCGTCAAGCTGAATCACGCTGGTTGATTGACTGAATATTAATTTGCGCCAACAACGGATGTGACCATGGTCCCAGTATTTTATACTGTGAGGATGTTTTGAAGTCGAGGCGGTTTAAGGTTCTCTGGTGAGATAGGCATTGGGATGTCCAATATTTGGTCCAATAACTTGTGTCTTCTCAGTGTTCAACGCTTTTCTATAATCGACCCTCTATGAGGCGGCCTTTCTCACTGCGTGTAAGAGAACTGAGCGAAGAGATGGATGTCCCACTTCTAGAACATCGCCTAATGCCTCCAGCTAAGCTGTCACCACCCTGGGAGTGGCAGGTGATAGAATGTGATCTATCCTTTGTAGAGGTCACAAAGCATGCTCCCGACCTCGAAATTGCAATGCATTTCCGCGAACTTCAATCGAAGTACTCGTGCTCGGAATTCTATACCGACGCATCCAAGTCCCATGCTGGCGTATCTTACGCCGCGGTTGGCCCCTCTTTTTCAAAATCCGACGTATTGTACCCCCTAACAAGCATTTTCACCGCAGAAGCCTATGCAGTACTGTCTGCGGTGAAGCATATAGAGAAATTGAAACTACAAAAGGCAATAATATTCACAGACTCGTTGAGTCTTGTAAAAGCGCTAAAATCTTTACAAAAGCATAAGAATCCTGTTGTTATCGAGCTTTACTCACTCTTGTGTAACATTTACCAATCTCGTAGACATGTAATAATATGCTGGGTGCCTGGCCATAGAGGCATCGAGGGCAATGTGCTAGCAGACCAGTTGGCCACATCAACTACATCGCAAGCTATTAATTCTGCCGCTGCTATTTCCTCCGCAGATCTGAAGCCTTTTTTTGCGAAGGAAATTGCGAGGCCACTGGCAGCGTCTGTGGGACGCTGAAACAACTAATAAGCTCCACTTGATTAAGCCACAGTTAGGTTTCTGGCCCTGTACAACTAAAACACGACGAACTGATGTCCTATTCTGTCGTCTCAGAATAGGACACACATAGGGTACTCACAATTTTCTATTGAATGGAAATGATCCTCCAACATGTGGTAGATGTGGCGACAGGCTCACCGTTCTCCACGTCCTCTTGGAGTGTCGGGAAGCCGAAAGAGAAAGAAAGAAACATTTTCCTCTCGCATATCGCTATTGTGTCCCTCTGCATCCCGCTATGTTTCTCGGTAAAGAACCACTTTTTAGCACCAACGCAGTCCTTGCTTTCTTGAAAGATGTTGTGGTACGTGTTATTAGCCCAATAAGTTCGTAGTGCATCCTCTCTCTAGAGGATGTTGCTGCGATAGTTTTTTAACTGCACATGCCTCCAGGCCCTTGTGTTTCAAGGGCTCTGTTTAGGCACTTGTGCTTCTGGCCAATTCTTGTATCTTAAATTTTTTGTAACTCGTATCATTCTTTCGCAATGCATTGTTCATGTCCATAGTACTCATAATCACTCATTGCCATAATCTTATTACTTATAGATTTTACGCACTTTACAGCGACTGATTTTAGGCCCCTTTACAGCCATGCCACATCTAATGTTCATATAATTCCCTATTTATCTACCACTAACAAGCCATTACCATCGTCTTGATACGAACTAATACTGTCATGGCGCTCTTTGGCCATACCTGCCCCTTGCGCCACTAAACTCCAACAATCATCATCATTGTGTCTTCTCACTAGCAGCAGATCTCGCAACGGAAGCGTGAAACACAGTAATAAGCCAAACGCTTCCTAAGTAGCACACATAATATACATATACGTACAGGAAAGGGCATTCCAATTAATTTAAGATTATTTTGTCGCTCGATTTAGTCCGGTAGTCATTACATTGAAAGCGAGAGCGCCAGAGGACAGGCGGTCACGCTTATCGCTATCTCTGTGCGCTTTCTAATAACAGTTGCGGTGCTTCTCATTTGATTTTTTTTATTCACGACATTTTAAAGGCACCTATGCCCCTATGGGCATAGGCTCCTATGCTCCGAAGGCGCCTATGCCCCCTATTCCCTATAGGCCCCTAAGGCCCCTATGCTCCTCACTGTGCTCTTCATAGCACCTATAGTGTCAAATATGCTAAATAGAACACATAATATACATATACGTACAGGAAAGGGCATTCCAATTAACTTAAGATTATTTTGTCGCTCTATTTAGTCCGGTACTCATTACATTGAAAGCGAGAGCACCAGAGGACAGGTGGTCACGCTTATCGCTATCTCTGTGCACTTTCTAATAACAGTTGCGGTGCTTCTCATTTGATTTTTTTTTATTCACGACATCTTAAAGGCACCTATGCCCCTATGGGCATAGGCTCCTATGCTCCGAAGGCGCCTATGCCCCCTATTCCCTATAGGCCCCTAAGGCCCTTATGCTCCTCACTGTGCTCTTCATAGCACCTATAGTGTCAAATATACTAAATAGAACACATAATATACATATACGTACAGGAAAGGGCATTCCAATTAACTTAAGATTATTTTGTCGCTCTATTTAGTCCGGTACTCATTACATTGAAAGCGAGAGCACCAGAGGACAGGTGGTCACGCATTATCGCTATCTCTGTGCGCTTTCTAATAACAGTTGCGGTGCTTCTCATTTGATTTTTTTTGATTCACGACATCTTAAAGGCGCCTATGCCCCTATGGGCATAGGCTCCTATGCTCCTAAGGCCCCTATGCTCCTCACTGTGCTCTTCGTGGCACCTATAGTGTCAAATATACTAAAAAGAACACATAATATACATATACGTACAGGAAAGGGCATTCCAATTAACTTAAGATTATTTTCTCTTTTAGTAGATTACGCAGAGATTCCGACGACAACACGCGCTCAAGCCCTGTAATAAGTAAAAATAGTATAACATTTGAAACGTCCGCGCTCGAACAAGAATGTAATTCGTGAAATTGAAGAGAGAGAGCGACATAATTATAGTGACGCTATAGGCCGACGTCTCGAATCTTATACGAACCTTCGTGCTACTCGAAAGGCGTTAACGTGGCACACCTCGTTTGCTTTCCCTTGTCCTCGACACCCGCACCGCCTCGCCCCTCAAGTATACACAAACTCCCAGCTTCTGGGCGGCGATATCCAGTTTCCAGCGGTCATCTCTGCTCTGAGCTCTCTGGCCTCGTTAGCCGGAAATTTGTCGCGTCCCGCTCGCCCGGCTCGGATGAGTCATCATCGCCGTCTCCACGGGTGTTAGCATTCATAGCGTCAACTGCTCAGCAGCCGCTCGATGTCATATGCCTCCTCTCCCGAGAATCAGCCAGCGTGTCTTCCACTCGCCTTCTGTGGAAAAGCATTTCTTTCTTTCTTTCTTTCTTTCTTTCTTTCTTTCTTTCTTTCTTTCTTTCTTTCTTTCTTTCTTTCTTTCTTTCTTTCTTTCTTTCTCATCTTCGTCTCAATTCATTCCTGTCAACGTCTGTAGTATACTTCCATCGGGAGAATTCCGTGCAGCACCGCGCAGTGTCTGAAAACGTCTGCAGTATATGCGTGGCAAAAATGAACTCTTTGTTAGAGGTGTTCGATAATGTTCGGAAATTTGAATGACTATCGAATCGTCTCTGCTATCCTATTCGAGATTTTCGAAAGCGCCTTCTTGTTCGATTGTAAGGGCCAATAGCGGTTTGTTGGAGTCAAGGAAGAAATAGATCGATGTGAGTGGGGCCTGTTCCGGATGATTTTGATGCAGATGAGCCAGTGCGCTCGTTGCGCAGGGGCACCATTCCCTGGGTAAAATCATGGGGAAGGTAGCTTCCGTTCCATAATTTACATTTATTCAGTAAGAATGCCTGTGTTTTAGGCAGCCTGTATAAGAATTGGTCGTCTCGATTTAGGCAAAAGTAATTTATTATTTAGCCAGTCTCACTATGTTTGCATCCTTATCAGCTGTTTATCACCTGCCAGCTCCTACATAAAAAAAAAAATTCAGAGCCTTTCCCCTGTCGAGATAATGGGGGTAAGCGGAGCTTGTGGCAAGACGACATTTTCGCAGGCGTTCCGCTTCGTTTGCCCAAAATTCGGCGGCTCTTCGTTGACGTTTGGCCTCAACATCGCATTCCCGCAAATCGGGGTCCGCGGCTCTTCGCTGACGTTTCGCCTGGGATTCGGAAGGCTTCACGTTAGAATCGGACGACGAGCTTCGCTAACCCCCATTGTATCGACAGGGGAAGGGCTGGTGATTTTGTCTCTTTGAGTCCCACGTGTGACAAGGGTAATTCAAGGGCGCGTTACAGGGCCTCGAGCCCACAGAGGTATGTGCCATTGATCTTGGACCCTTTCTACACTATCACCAGGATCGGCCCACTTTTGAGCGTGACACCACCACCACCACCACCACCACCACCACCACCACCGCTGAAACGTGTGAGCCTGTAAATCTTCGCTTAAAAAGCGAGGGAACAGTTAAACAATAAAGCCTGACAGATTCATTGCCTGAATGTCCAACGAGACTGAAGGTCCAACGGGCCCCGTGACTGGCGAGACGAAATGTCCAACCGAGGTGGAATGTCCAACGAGTCTGAATGTCCACTGTTGGACTTTTCGTCTCGTTGGACATTCAGGCGTGTCGGACATTGTGGCCGCAAGCGAGCCTGACAAAGGCTTTCCTCCAAATGGAGCCCGACAAGCGGAAAGAGCGTAACAGAACAAGCATACGCAAGGGTCACGGCAAGGCAGTCAGTAGAGTCGTTTGTACAGATAAATGAGTAAAAATGACACGAGTAAAACCAAATCCTTGAAGAGAACAGAACATCACTAAAGAAAAAAAAAAACAATATCCTAGCAAAATCAAACGCTACAACTCGAGATATGTGCACTTTCAAATAAAGTTGTACAATAGCATCACATGGGACGCATATCGTACCATAGGTTCCCATTAGCCAGACGTACTGCGAACGAAGACTCGAAGTAAAGCACTTAAACACTATAGAAAGAAGATAATGAGTTTAACAACTATATTGCAAATCATTTTCAAGGAGCACAACGCCGTGGCCACCGATCAACCACGACGGACGTTGGCGGTAGACATGCCTCAAGTATTCCGAGCAAGACATCACAGCATCGAATTATCAAAGCTCCGATCTCCTGCTGTGATCTAACTACAACGCACGTGGGCACTGTGTGCACCCAGAGACGTGCAATGCACAGTCAGGCGCATCACGCATAATGCGGTGCCCGAATGTGATATCGCTCTGCTTGCGAATCACCATTAGCGGAAATGAATCGAATCGTCTACCTCGTTTACATGGTAGCACACAAAGCCGATGTTTGGCTTAAAGTTACGATTGGGCAAACTTGCAATCCCCAGTTACCCGTGCATCGATGCCACACTATCGGCGCGCAGTCCAACTGACCACAGCATGCAGCTCATCCATTGTCAAATAATAGTGTTGTTCCATTCTTCGCGTGACGTCATGGTGCGGGTCCTCGTTAACGCACACGTGTAGCTCTGGGTGCAACTGAGAACTATAGTTTAGGGGCTTCGTTGTTTAAGTCTATACGAGGTTTATAGTATAAAGCTTGTCGCTGCTCCTCAGCGAATGCGGGGAGTCACCGTAAATGTGGACTTCTAGCGATATGTACAAAATTGTACATAAAATATGTACAAAAAAATGAACAGGTGCGTATGGAAAAGAACAAGGCGTATAGGATCTCAACCTCTACGCAATTAATACATATTGATCCTTAACTGAACTCTGTGCGTACTTTTATATCCCAAGTCCCCTCGACTGAAATCGGGTCGATGTTTACACTTGTGTGATTTCAGGGTCTGGGAATCAAGGAATGGCGAAGCCAGGAAAGGGAGGGGGGGAGGGGGGGAGGGGGAGGGGGGCATGACAACGCCACTGGGAATCGAGGCTTATTATTGCGGCTGCGTTTTCTGTACTATACAGAAGGTGACGGGGGACCAGTGAGGAGTAACAATAACTCAAGAGGAAAAAAAAAGAAAAGAAAAAAAATTAATTTGCCCGCACGTGACGCTAGCTAACAACTCTCGGGGCTAGAGCCTAGTACCTACACATACACAAATACCCAAGAAAACGAATGGTCTCCCACCTGCGGCAAGTTGTCTTTTCGTCGACTTGCATTACTCTTTCCTCTTACCATCTCAACCTTTAAATTAAACTTAACGGTTAATTTTTCCCGGTGCTTTCCTCGACTTCATTGCCTCTTAGCGTCATCTGGTTGTAACGAACAATCAAGCCCTTCGGTTCCCCTTAATTTTCACACATATATGAGAGAGAGAGAGATAGTTAAATGATATGCGAGTGGGAATGACATTAGGAATGGGGCCAGTACGCAGGCATTCGAGCTTTTTTACCAGCCTCCTGGCAACAAAACAATTCTTTTTGTGTCGTAGTTGTCTGAATAAACAATGAATGAATGAATGAATGAATGAATGAATGAATGAATGAATGAATGAATGAATGAATGAATGAATGAATGAATGAATGGAAATGGTCGGTCGAGAGTTCCGCCCCTCCTGTTGATGTCACGAGTTTTTCCCTTTCCTTGCCCAGTGATTCAATATCCTGTCACACCAGAGCGTTATCGGAGCTTCCTCGCGACGTTATACTGCAGTAGTAGACTCTGCCGCCGCATTCGTACGAATCTGTAGCCTCAAAGAAACAGTTTATACCACGGTGTCAACCAGGGTTTAGTGCTGAGATCGCACTATTGCTGCCGCTGCTGCTGAGGCTGCACGCAAGAAAACAGCCGTGCTTCGAGTTTGACGTCGAGCGCCGAAACACGACGGCGGGACCACATTCCATTTTCTATTCTTTCCTCCGACGAGGGGAAACGCGCGACGTGACATGAAAGCACCTCGCGCGCGGCGGTGCGCTGAATGAATTTCAAGGCGCCCCGTGGTGGCGGGCGTGTGTGTTTGTGTAACTTCGTCGTCTTGTGTTCCGATTCGTTGGTGGCGAGAACGTCTCGGTCTTACTCAGTCTGTGGGAGGAAGGTACTTGCAGAGGTATGAAGGCACGGAAACGGGGTTGAGGATGGGAGGGTGCTTCTTTTTCTCGCTGCCTTGTTCTACTATATCTCGTTAAGGTCCTTTTTACGATCGTCTCCGCGCCTGCCTCCGTAGCTTTCCTTTTTTTTTTCTTTTTCGGTGTTCCACCGTACCGCTGACACAGCGCCTCTTGGAGCTGCCGATATATCTCTGTTTGTTCTGCCTCTCGAGGAATCGCTCGGCGTGTTCCTCTCCTCGGTTCACCGGGGAAGCTGTCTCTCGTGCGGCGCGTCAGTTTGTTCGTCGTCCCCCGGTTTTTCCGAGGGTCGTTTGGAAAAAAAGCGGCACAAATAGACCGACCGGGAGGCGAGAAATCGTCGTCGTCTTCGCCGGGTGATGTAACGACGCCAATTTGAGGAAATTCGGCGGTCGTACACACCCCCTCCTCCAGTTTTATCTTCCTTTATCGTCGACTGTTTCCTAAACTCGGCCCCGTTCTCGAAGAGGAGTCCTTAAAAACGAGCGAGCGCCAACCGCTTGCGTTGTTTGTCTCAATCGGGGTCGTCGTTTATAATTTACGCGTTCCATATGCTATACGTAAGGTCGGCGTGAAAGTAGGACGGATAGCCTTTACGGGCGACAGCGAACCGAGAAAACGGCAGAAAGATGAGAAGAGGCGACGGATGTATCGTCCGCGCCGAAAAATAGTGTGACGCTCTGTGATCAGCGATGCGCTCGTTGGGGAGGATGACTTCGCCGTCGTACTCCGCCGACGTCGCTATACTGCCAAGCACGAAAGACGTCAACGGTGTCGTTGCGTCACGCCATTTTTATTTTTTTTTTTGACGCCCTAGTCCTCGCGTTCTATGTGAAACTTGTTGCTCTTCTTCATAAAAGGGGCTATATTACGTAAGGGTTATTTTCTTTCGATACTAATCATACTTCCTGTCACCAATCACAGCCGTGAGTGGTCGACACTCCCGATAACGAAGGCTTGGCGTCGTGCCTACCATGAGACGAACGGCAAAATGAATTGAACGTTAAAGAATTGTTATATAATCGGGACCCTGGGAAGGACAATGTCATCGCGAGCCGCTGAAAAGGCGCGGCTGCGTTTCCTGGGAGACATCGGATGGTGCGGCAAACTGCGACTGTGTAGTGCGTGGCGTTTGATATGTCAGTTAGACATTGACGTTGTTTATGACGGTGTGGCCCCTTCACAGACTGTGTGGCACTGCCCAAACAGAACGCGCTATATTGCCCATTCTTTCCTTCGTTGCATTTCTCTTTTCGTTCTTTCATTCTTTCTTTCATACACCTTCTCCCCTTCCCTTGTAAAGGGTAGCAAACCGAAGATATCCTCTGGTTAACCTCTCTGCCTTTCCATTGCTATTATGTATCTATCTTCCTCTCTCTGTAAGCTTTAGGACTGGCAAGAAGTAGTTATGAAGGGCAAGCTTTTTTCGAGAAAGGCTGGCGGCAAATGGGGACACTGAGAGAACGTTTTGAAGTGGAACTTAGAAGAGACTCATTATTAACTACAGCGCGACAGAGTGAGTGAGTGAGTGAGTGAGTGAGTGAGTGAGTGAGTGAGTGAGTGAGTGAGTGAGTGAGTGAGTGAGTGAGTGAGTGAGTGAGTGAGTGAGTGGAAACTTTAATACGATCATAAAAGTAGGAATCAGCTAGCGCAAGACAGGGGTAATTGGTGATCGCAGGGAGAGGCCTTCGTCCTGCAGTGGACATAGCTTATAGGCTGATGATGAAAAGTAGGGTCGCTCTTGAGCTTGGCGGGTGGCTTCCTCATTCCAGGATTCCGCTGGCCTTGGCCGCACGGCGCATCTGTTGGACCTTTCCAGGATGTCGCTGGTTAGGTGGGGCGAGCGGTACACCAGGGTCAAGTGTGCGAGTATTGTGTGGGGTACACCGCGCTATATTTAGCGAGATTTGGGAAGAGGATTGTTTGAATTTGTCTCCAGGCACTAGCATCGTCTGTGCTCAGCTGTTTGTTCGGTGGTGGATAGACTCTGAGAGTGAGACGCTGAGTTTCTAGCCGTTCGCTATAGTTGGGATGGGGGAGGCGTGAGGGAGGTGGTTGGCTCCGCTCGGTTGGTTAGCGCTCTCGTTTCCCACTAGTCCCGCATGACTCCCAAGCTCACCAAGGGACAAGAAGTCACCTGGCGCCGACTCCAAACGCACTCCTTTTCCAGCCCACACATATACGCACACTTTTACCCTGACTTGACAGACCCGCACTGCTCATTATGTGGGTCCATAGCCTCTTTAAATCATATTCTCTGGGACTGCAGAGAAGATCCCCCCCCCCCCCCCCCCCTTCCACTAGATCTCCTGGCCACTCCCTCGCCTGAAGCGTGGGAAGCGATACTTATGAACCCGAACCTGGAGGTTCAACTTCGGGCCATCAAAAGAGCCGAGGAAGTGGCTGTGAGGCATCACCTGGTAGCCACCCCTCACTAAGCCAAATTAATAAAATAACGTTGTTTCCTCCTCCTCCTCCTCCCGCATGACTCGGGGTCCACGTAATTTGGTGGGATCGTGTGAGTGCGGGGCCTAATATAGTGACCGCGGTGTTTTGAGTCGGATTGCGAGGATATTTCGGCACGCCTGCTGCGAGTCTGTGATTACGTGCGAGGGTTCGCCGCGCTCGTCTTATTGTTTGATAACCAGCGCTGCATCTACGGTCTCGGTTGCTGCTAGGGCTCCTGCCTACACGGATGCCGTGAAGGTGGTGGTTTGGGAGGGATCGACAGCTGCCACCGAATATCTGCCCCTCTCGTAATACGCTGTAACATCGATGTAGACCGTGTGTGGATCCTTCCGTAGTTGGGTACGAAGCCCGGAAGACTCGGAGAGAAAGACGTCGGACGAGAAAGAAGTGAATACACAGATCTTTTACTCTCAACTGCATTTATTTGAAGGAAGAAACGAAAGGCAAGAGATTATACGCACACGTAGATTGCACGCTTACAAAGAACACGCTTCCCGGCCTCAAGCTACAGACGAGATATGCAAACATTCCTGCAGTCTCCCCCTTCCTCCATCTTTCCACCTTTCCTCTCTCTCTCTCTCTCTGTTTTGTAAGCGTGTAACCAACGCACGCGCATAATTTATTGCCTCTTGTTTGTTACTTCAAATAAATCCAGTTGAGAGTCAGCGCTGTGTATGTTCACTTCGTTCTTGTTCGTTGTATTTCTGTCACGCTGTAGTTAATAATGAATCAACACCAACTCACCTGGCCTTCAGTTTTTATATGTTAGAAAAGAACTGGCTGTTTCGATTCGGGCTCTGATTTATCGACACGGCGTGTCACCGTTCTGGAGGGTCACCTCTCGCACACCACGGCAGCCTTCGCAACAACGCTGAGGTTATCAAGACTTCACACGTTACCTTATTGTTTCTTTTAATCGTGGGGTTTATGCGTGTACCGTTTACCGTTCAAGGTTTGCCGTAGTGAAGTTCGCTTGGAATATTTTTTAACCGCCTGCAGTTCTTTAACGTGCACACGACGCACGGTAAGCGAGGGGTTTTTAGCATTCCGTCCCCATCGGAATGCGACTGCGACGGTCGGCAATCGAAACCGCGACAAGTACTCGGCACCAGAACGCTATATTCACTGATCCAACATGACAATGCTTCCTCTAATCTTTTTCCTTCAAGGTTTTCCTTCTTTTCTTCGCTTTAACAGTGTACCTGCGGCCGCATGCATGCATCAATCTCGTAGACTGCGTGCCATGCCTGACATGACAAATGGTTCCAGCAGAGAGAAGCGCCCGCAAACGCGTGCGCTGCGTGCATATAATTGGAGTCGTTGCCCATACGGTATAGGTATATGCGGGTGCGTGACAGGTTAGGCGCGCTTGGAAGACACCAATGCAGCATCCCCTCAGCCACCACGATTTCTTTGATGCGCGGGGCCGTTCGCTAAGAGGTCAAGGCCGTACACCAGTGGTCAACACGTCGCAGCCTGGCTCACACCGATCGAGTGATGGAACCCTGCCTGATTTCGAGTGCGGTGGGGAGTTCTCGAGATTAGTTCGCTGCCGCTTCAGAGACGCACGATGGCTTAGCGTGAGCTAAAGTCGAAACTGGCGAAGCAGGGACAGGGAGAGCGAGAGAGAAATAGAGAGGATGAAAGGGAACGGAAACGCCGCAATGCTGCGGCACCTGCTGCTGCAGCGTTTTCGTTTTCTTCCATTCTGACAGCCGCCGACTCGAAGGCCTCCCCCGAAAAACTTTGATGGATGTCGGCCCCCAGAACGCATGCCCCGCTGTGGGCGCCGCTTCCATCGCCGAAGACGAGCTTGGCGTCACGAGTCGGCGGTGTGCGTTCGCCCGTCTCTGCTCTCTTTCTCTCTTTTATTCCACACGACTGCCCGCGCAGCCACTCCCAACCGGCACCGTCCCGGCAAGTAGGCCTCGAAGTGCCTTCCTCGACAGATGAACGACTGTCGAGTACGTCACTTTCGCTATCTTTTGTTTCGTTTCTTAGAAGACTCTCTCCGTCTTCGACTCCTGAGCTCCAGCGGCGCCGCTTCGTAGCCCTTCTCCTTTTTCTTTTCTTTTTTTTTAATGCCTGTTCGTCTAAATACGCCGACCCTACAACACGCCACTCATTCACGCCATGCCGCGCTCCTCCCGCCCTCTACTGTTTATGAAAATATTTTATTTTTGGTTAATTGTCCTGCTTTTGGCTAGCCGAATCCTTATACGTTGCTGCGTCAAACTCAGTTGATGCGCCCGCTGTGTCTCTCTCCCTCTCTCTCTCCTACCTGTCACGTGTTACGGTTTTAGCTTCGCCGGCTTTCACGCTTAGATCCTTTGAAGACGGAAGACGATGTCTGTGTGCTCCTCCAGCACACCGTTGTTTGCTTTTCGCTACCAATAGCTGCAGGTGTAAATTTTGGGTTCAAAGATGCCCTGTCGTCGTTGTTTCGGTGGACCGAACGAGCCGTTGATTTCTGCCCTAATATTGACACGTGTACTTGTTTACCTTTCTTCGGTGACCGCTTTCACCGGCGCAAGTTCGCCCAATAAAAAGGTAGTTTCGTCATTCACAGTTTTGCTGCTGTATTTATTATTCACCGTCGCTATACTACGTGACAATATGCCAGGGAGACCCCCAACATATGCGTATAGCTTATAAACTGAAACTGAATTGTGCCCAACGCGGTAGCTTAGTGGCTTTGGCGTTGTGCTGCCGAGCTCGAGGTCGCGGGTTCAATTCCGTTCACTCCGACCGCGTTTAAGCGTGGGCGAACTGCAGATTAAGGTGCGCGTTGAAGAACTACATCCGGTTGAAGTTAAGCCAGTACAGCGTGGCTCCTAATGAGATCGAGGTTTCGGGGCTTCAAACCTCAAAATGTTTTCAAAATTTATAATTGGAATTGAGTATATCGCAAGTACAATGGCAAGATTCTTGGTATTGCTACGTAATCCTTGTTTGTGAAGTTCTTTTTTTACAGCGAAAGCTGTATATGGCTAGGCGAAACGAAAAACCGTTCGTCCCATGGTTCTCTGCGTCGTTCTCTGCGTCGCACCCAAGTGCGCGCGCCATTGGCAGCGCCGTTAGTGACGTCGTTCTCTGCGTCGTACCAGCTCTGCCCGCAACGCCGCCTCCTCGGCTCGCTGTTGTCGCATGCGTTCGATATCTCGAGTTAGCTCGGCGTCGTGGTTAGCCATATCCGCCCGCCATTGGCGCTTGCGTTTCACTAGAAACACAAACATGTAACCAATAATTGAGAAACGCTTCAATACAGCGTCGGGATTAACCCACTGCTAAACACCGGGGCCGCACGTTTCAGTTTCGCCGGTTAACCATCTGTACGGAGTGTTTGGGCGGTGATTTCTTTTTTTTTTCTTGTAGCTGGTTCCCGCTTGTGTTATCGCACATGTGACTTCAGCGCGGAACTCGCACACGTTTTATCGCGTGCAAAACAAAAAAAAAAAGGTTCTCTTTAATACGCGACGAAACAAAACACGGGCATGAACACCCACGTGGCGCAAGACACGCGGCACAACGGTCTTCACGGCTGGTGCCTCCTGTTTTCCAAGCGCAGCGCTCTGCATCTTCATTTACGTATGCCCTCGGGGACACATTCACGCAGCGGTTCCACGTGTTCTTCCGCCACGGCTCTATGTTGTCGATGTCTGCAGAACATGTATGTCCGTGGTCCCCGTTGTATAATACCTACGAACTGGCAGATAGTTCGGGTAACGAGTCGTCGCAAGATACCACGATCGCTCCGTTTCGCCGAATGCGTATACATATACATACATACATACATACATACATACATACATACATACATACATACATACATACATACATACATACATACATACATACATACATACATACATGCATGCATGCATGCATGCATACATGCATACATACATACATACATGCATGCATACATGCATACATGCATACATACATACATACATACATACATACATACATACATACATACATACATACCGTGGTTGCTCAGTGGCTATGGTGTTGGGCTGCTGAGCACGAGGTCGCGGGATCGAATCCCGGCCACGGCGGCCGCATTTCGATGGGGGCGAAATGCGAAAACACCCGTGTACTTAGATTTAGGTGCACGTTAAAGAACCCCAGGTGGTCCAAATTTCCGGAGTCCCCCACTACGGCGTGCCTCATAATCAGAACTGGGTTTGGCACGTAAAACCCCATAATTTTAATACATACATACATACATACATACATACATACATACATACATACATACATACATACATACATACATACATACATACATACATACATACGTACGTACATACATACATACATACATGAACCAACTTGGCTATAGTCGTAGTGAGACAAACTCCGACAAAACCTTTGAGGTGAACATTATAAAATTAACTCATTGATTACAATAAGTAAGCACATATACCGACTACAATGGGTAGAAAAGTGAACAAGACATATTTAACAATAAGTACTACACAAGCTACTAGCTACAGCAGGAAAGCACGAGAAGAAACAAAATGTGACAGTGCGGGCTATAATAGTTCATCAGGGTGTCCCTGGTGGATTCTAGAAGGTGGGATAAAGGCAACGAACGAATGATATTGGGTACGACGTACTAGGGTTTGGCTGTGCGTGAGAAAACAAAAAGTGTAATGTTAAAGGCAAGGCATGGTGTCGACGGAGACGAAGAAATACCGGGATCTTAGTCATATATAGCTTCGCTGTAAAATAGAAAAAAAAGAATATTTCTAATTTGAAACGCAAGATGTGTCCTTCTTGACCGAGTTGACCCTTCTGGTCGCATTTTTCTGATACGTTATGTGATCTTTAAAGAAAAAATATTCCATCTAAAAAGAAAAAAAAAAAACATCTATACTGCACCTTCCCCAGTAAAAACTGGTTGATAGTCTGTACATTCTTCTCGAGATAACGACTCATGTATCCCCTCCAAAACTGCTACGCTGCTGTTTTGTTCCTGGAAGGGGCGTCTCGCCTGCTTCAGAAATTTCTTAAGGACACCGTTCTATATGCAGTAAGTGGAGACGTTTGGAAAGTAAAGCTAAACGCCACCAATCGCTTGATGTAATGAGGTATTGTTCACTCTGTGTACGGAGTCCGTATCATCGTATATCCTTATCATCGCCTAATCAGAGTTTAACTCTGAGGCACGTTCCCCGCAATGACTTGGAAGCCACTGTAATGTCACGTGTCCTTTCTATCTGCGGTGATAGTTACCGGCGTTGATCGTGTGTCGGTGTTCCCTGTCTCTCTACCTACTTTCTTCTACCTCCCACGTTCCTCAAAGTAGGGTAGCAAACCAGATTTTCGGTTATGGTTAGTCCCCTTGCCTTTCCCTTTTCTTGTGTCTTACTTTATCACGTGTTTACTGCTAACGTCGGAATCTGAAATAGTTGGTAAGGCGGCGTCTTTGAAGGGGACAATGCGGAAGAATCGGGACAAACCTGTGGCAAACACACAGCGCCCTCTGTGTGAGTGTTTTCGACTCATCTGTCCAGTCTTTTGTGCTGTTCCCTTGAAAGATGTTTATTCGCGCATTTTAAAAAGGAGCCGCTCGGGTAGGGCATTTGATGCAGCCTTTGCCAGTCTATGTCCGTGTTTGTGTCGTCACTGTTTTAATGGTGTGAATCTTCTTTCTTTTCTTTTTTCGCAGGTGAGTGATTCTGGCTGCAAACCTATTCCCATTGATGAAATTGGTCCTGACAGGTCCTGACGGCGCAACGAGGAGCAGATGGTTATCAGGCGAGTAAAGGCCATTTTAAATAGAAACGCACAGCTCCTGCAGTCGTGAAGCGTATTGTGAACGTCGTTATCTTTTATTTATTAATAACATTCTTTGCGGATTGGTTCCTACGCGGCATGATGTAAGTAATAATAATTGTGGGAGCCAGGAGGCTCAATTTCTCGTCATTTACAACCACATGAAGATAACAAACATAACTGAAAATAAAAAAAAAATATTAGGGAAATTTGCAGTATTTGTCAACCGACCTATATCCGATACCCAGGCCAGTGTTGCAGATGATTTGGAAGTGTCACGGCTGTCGTGTCCCGGCGCATCCGGCGTTGCACTCACGCCTGATGCGCAATGGAAGTCTCATCTTAACCACACATTTCGAATGTGGCAAGCGTTCCTTGGCCGATTTCTTCAGCTTCACCAGTAAATTCGGGTCAATGCACTGTACGAAAACAACTGAAAACACAAAGAAAAAAATTGAAAATTTATATTTTACTGTAGCAAATTTTCTTCAGCTGACGCTTGATAGATTCATTGATTTCATTTTTTGTCGTTGTTGTTTGCGGTGAAAAACAGAGTTTTTCTTATATTTAACAGTGTGCGTCCTTGTAAGGTAAAGTGAACATTTTTGTCATGAATACTGTGAGATAAATAAATGCTTAGATGTTGCTTGATGGCTGAAACGTCACTTTTTCATGCTCCATGAAAGCTGCGGTATGTCACGAGGGAATCAATGGTTACTCCTATAAGGGAGTGAACTAAGTAATGTTTTTTTCTCGTAAAATGACAGAAAAAGCGATCAATAGTAAATGTAAATGAACCTACAGAATTAGCGAGGAAGAGAAAACAAAGCAAGAGGACGGGTTCGCTTTAAAGATAAACGTATTCTTCAATATATTCTGGACGATGCCTACCATGCAATCACGAATTCTCGATCGTTACCTTGCCAGGCTGTTGAAGATTGTCTTTGTCTTCTGCATATTAAATCATTAACCCTACTCTTAAACTTTGTCGGCTATAAGGTACTCAATCATTTGGTGCATATAATCTCAACCGATAGAATGCAATGACTGTACACTTTCTAGCTAGAGGTAAACTTTCGGTCATTGCTTGGTAAGGCTGCCGTTGCGCTCCAGCACATTTTTATTCTTCTGTAAATTTTCTTGTCATGACCATTTATCTTCTTTGAGTGATTGGCCTACAAAATGCACTCTTGCACAGATTTTACAGGCTCACTGCCAATCATTAAACACACGCGGATCTCTTCTTCGCTGCGTCCTTATTCCGCCCATTTCTCTCACCGCAGGTTTCGATCTCCATACATTCGCAACCATCTCGCTCGGTCTACATTTCTCATTTTCGGATAAAAATCGGAAACGCTTGTCAACGCGATTTCACTACAATCAGTCTCAATCTGTGCAGGTCTGTCCCCTATACCTCTCCGAATGTTTGGACAGGGATCGAGTCATAACTTCTCTCTTTCTCGATCGATCCTGCTTCCGCATTTTGCGTTTCTGATGTCAACGCACGCATTGCTCATATGACGTGCGGCAGTGACCTGTCTCGACTGAAGCCCCGGGATGCCACGAGAGATATCGGGTTAGGCGATCCGGCCGAGCAGCGCGTACGTCTCTATTTGTCATTCCCCGAACGCTGCTGTCTCGGGAGCCGCAGCTCGCGAGAGCTTGCCGTGACCGTTCGCGTGATGGAACGTTGCTGTCTATATATATATATACGCCGGCGGCGACTCGCTCGTGGCCGGTCTCGAACGCAGCGCCGGTTCGCTCTGTCAGCGTCTTTCTGCGCGTTGCTGACTGAGACGTACTACATGAACGCAAGCGCCGACGACCGGTGGACGTGGCTTGTTCCGTGAAGGTATGGCAGTGGCCTCCGATATCAGCGGGCGCGCCGGTGCGCACACATCTCGAAGGCCACGGTTTGTTCATGGTCCGTCTTGTACCACCGCTTCGCGTAGCCGAAATCAGCTTGGCCTGGCAACCTTTACTACTATCGCTGTTGTGCTTCCTAACTACAATATATCAGTGCGATAGTGTCGGACAGAACAGCCTATGGTCTTCGCGGTTGGTATTGCCGCACAACTGCGGGCTAGGGCGAACCGGCATGCAACCAAGGACGGAGGAGAGGAGGCGTGTTATATCGTTTTTTTTTTCTGCCCCAGGGACAACAGTGACAACGAGGTTTGTCCCAAACGTTCGTGCAGTACGCTTAAAAAATGCATTGCATTAGCCAACAGCTTTCTGGACTGAAAGCCCCCCCCCGCCCCCCAGGGCGAAGAACGAACACTTTCTCGCTGTTTCGCACAATAAACGCTCACTCCTCCTCCTCCTCCTCCTCCTCCTCCTCCTCCTCCTCCTCCTCCTCCTCCTCCTCCTCCTCACAAATTCAATCAGTGTGGTCACCTTAGGCACAATATACTGGTTCCATCTCTTCTTTGATTGCTGGAAGCACCCTGGGAAGTCCTGTTCTGTTAAGCGCGTCCCCTGCGATGTCGATTCATTTTGAAATGTCGTCACATACCCGAAATGCCACGCCCGGAACACCACTTTGCATTTGTGGCACGCAAAAAGGTCGCAGGGGGACAATACGGCGCTGGATTATGCCCCTGCGTACTGTGCATTGATAGTGCGTGAGTGCGTGAGCGGATGTAACGAACTTGAAGGAGCGGTGTGTTGCGGAGGGGAGAGAGAGAGAGAGAGGCAGGAGATGAGAAATATAAAAAACAGGTTACACTGACATGCTAACGTTGTTGCCCTGAATCTTATTTATGGCCTGCGACATGTGCCTGCAGTCTTACAAAAAATATTCAAATTACAATCCGAGGCTATCAAATCTGTAGGTTGTGGTAAGTCGTACTTTACGATTTTTCTAACGCATTTTACTTTGAGAAATTCAATTAATTCACTAACGCCCCTGCACCACGCGGAGGGCCTGCGTGATTGTGGTTTGGAATGATTTTTCGCGTAACATCGCCCGGCGCCGACACCGTATTTTTTGCGACACGGGAACCTTAACGCTGTCACGTTAAAAAAAAGGTAATTGTATATTGGCATACAATTACCACGTGGTTACGGTAATAAATACGATGAGAACTTTTCAGTATCCAAGGATAACTGCTCCAGATCGTCACCGAGAGTCAGTTCAGCAGCAATCGCGTCCGCATAACTGTAGTGTAGATTAGAAGTAGGGGACAAAGAAATAAGTAGGAGGTGATTAAAACGGGGTCTCCAGTATTACAAACTCCGTCGAGTCAATTCCGGTTTCTTCTCAGAAGAACCTCAACAGTACGCAAAAATAAAACGAAACCTTAGAAGAAGAATCGAGCCCGGATATAAGAGTCTTCGAAAGTGGCCTCACCACGCGACGACTCTGTACAAGAAAATTAAAAAAATAAAAATAAAAGGAAAGCGTCGAAACGAAAGGAAACGCGCGTCCAGTGAAGTATAATAAATGAGAAAAGAAGAAGACGACGACGACATACCAAGTATGTGTCCGCAATGACACTGCGTTAAGACAAAACCGGCGAGTAAGTATACGCCACATAGCCGGAAGAGGGGGAGCGTCCGGTGATTGATGACCGTCCGCAGCACGAGCACATATATGGACAAGGCCGCAGAGGCACCCTCTACTCTTAACCGCGCGATTGTCTCGTATGTATATCTGGGTATAGGAGGCAGGCGTAAGCCTGTCGCCTTCCTCTTCTCCTCCCCCCCCCCCCCCTCCCTATATATATGCTACGCCTTCACGCGACTGTTTCTGCGAAGCTCGTTCCCCCGATGACCCCGTTTGTGACACGCTGTACTCACCACAAGACCGCGCACAATTCTGACCGCAGTGGTTTCGTGCCTAAAGCTTCGAGAGCAATTCAGACGCTGTCAGACGACGAGAGAGAACTTCGGAGGAATAAAGTGTCCGAAGCACAGGGAAGAGTTTGTCGAATAAAAAAAAAAAATGTAATAAAACGAACGCGGAAAGATTGCGGGGATACTGGAGAGTTTTAGCCTTCATGCTTATACATCATAGAGTTTCGTATGCTAACCGGCGCCTACACAAAACGGACACATATTTGAAGTTGACCACATGCATGACGCGATTTTCGAGCGACGAGCGACAGTATTTACTGTCACGTTGGGTGATCCGTCGCCGTCGCTTTTCAGGTCGACGGTTTTCAGCTGCAGCCTGAAAATTTCGCTTGGGTTACGGAAGTCCGTGCGGCGGCCTTCCGCCGATTGCAACAACATGGCACCAACCAAGTCGCCCGCTTCGATCTGAATTCGCTCTTGCTACTCGCTCTCTTCCATGACAGCTAGAAATAAACGGCCATAATCAGCCTTCGTTTCTTCTGAACTCACGCCGAGGACAAAGCGTCGGCGATGTTTTGTCCTTGTTGTAAAGATCACCTGTTTGTTTTGGTGATATGTCGGGCTTAAGACAACCTGTTTAAAACCTTGTCCTCGAAACACGTTTGCGGCTCCTTGTATTGGTCGTATTTATCCGGACAGCAATAGAAATTTGTCGGGCGCATGTGGTTGCCTCTTTATAACCAGTCATACTCGACGTAATGAAACTGTGCTCTATCGCCTGAGAACAGGTGTTGCTTTTAGGAACGCCTCTTAATTCCCAATCAAGCAACTTTATTAGTTGTACATGGAAAGTAGGTACACAATAATTAAACCGATAGCCATGAAGCTATAGTTTTCAGTCCAGAGCAAATTACATCTACAAGTAAGTTAAAGGGACGAACTTCAAAAAAAAAATGTGGTTGATCCCTCTTATATAGGAATCGGTATAGAACACGAAAGTGAAACGTGTCTTCACAGAAGTAGTGTAATGTTTATTGCACATTGATATATAATGTCTATTGGTGTTTTGTGGCTAAAGCGCCCTTAGGCGTTGATGCACCCACGCTGACGCCTGGTGGCACGTCTCCTCCATCCCGACTACCAACGTCGATGACCATGAGCAACCGTCGTGCATATGGAAGCTGCACTACGCTGCACACGCTAGCACAACGCGAAAGACGAAGCACGTAACTGACACACTAATACAACGCGCAAGACAAAGCACGTAACTGAATCGTCACCGAGTCAAATCAGCGCGTACAGCGCGTCGTAATTGCAGCCTCCGCGATCAACTTCAGAAACATTTTCAGAGCTAATTGCGGAGGCCACGCTCCGCTGTGCTGAGTACGGTGAACGCCACCTAGGTGGCGTTGGTAGTGCTTCTTGATGCCAGCGTCCCTTCGAATGCTGGCATCGAGGCGTCGTAGTGCTGAGACCACCGAAGCGTTCACTGTCGGTGCGCGTTAGTGTCATAATGCAGTACTTCTCTTTTCTGCTCGTAGGCGGCGGCACCGCCCCGAGCAAGAGCGCGGGTACACGGAGGAGTGTTAGATATATAAGGCGCGTCTGTGTAGCTCTCTGCAAATGCGTTTGTGGCGCAATGGGTTAAACGCTCGGCGATCTATCGTCGCGGACCGAGAGGTCGTGGGTTCGATTCCCAAATTTTGCATGTTTGTGGAACTTTTTCTTCTGGTTTCTTTCTTTGTATTATGTTCGTGTACATTGTAAGAACGTCACATCCGTGACGGAAATACGTCAGTGAAGTCTTGGTGGACCCCGGCATAAAACACTTTCGTGTTAAAATATAAACCAGAAAAAAAAAACGAAGAAGAATGAGAATGGCTCACAGTACCAAATGTGACACATGTTGCGCAGGAGAAACCATAACGCACCTGTTGTACGAGTGCCCATCATACGAAGATGAGAGGCCTTAATTGCCTTTCGAACTAAGTCTGCAACGAAACCCTGCGAAATCGCTGCCGTGTTTCTTGAGGTCCACCAGCTTATATATGACCACCTGTTGAACCATTGCCGCTTATGCGTGCGTGGTGCGCTTATAGTGTCAGAGTTTCTTCTCTCCTTCTCATCATTCACTCCCCCTCTCTCCTTCCCCAGTGAAGGGTAGCCAAGTGGCCCGAGTCCTAGTTACCCTCCTTGCCTTTCCATTATCACTCACTCTAGATATATGTTCACTCATGCTTGGCGCTCGTTGGCCAGGCCTGGACCTTGCGCCAATAAACTCTCATCATTATCACCTTCATAATCATCATCATTCTCTCTCTCTCTTCAACAAGCAGATACGTATGACAAACTGAGCAACTGATACATCAAAGACAGTGAAGCTGCAGAAGTGCGTTCTTACACCCTTCGAAAGTGCTATACGTTATACCCCTGTCACACTGGGCGTTTAATAACGGCTGCCACGCAGGCTCCGGTGATGCTTGATGGCGTTAGTTTTTACCGCCGCAGCCGTAAAGCTGTTGAAGAATGTATAACATGACGCGAGAAAGAAAAATTATACGGATTATTGGTTAAAAAATGTCACAGTTTCGCCCTAAGGGCGAAGCAATGAATGCGATAGCAACACAGCAATGTCATACGAAGTAAGGTGAGCGGCTTTGGTAGCAATATGAATTGTAGTAAACATGAGCTGATTAAGTAAGCAGGTGTGCTGCGGCGTACGTAGACCGACATGAAGAGAGACTCGATGACCACGAGAAGGCGCTTGTGAAACGGTGGTGTTCATGAGAAGCGCTTCCCGTGGGCAGCGCGTGCGAAGGGACACACCTGTAGCGCTGCACTGCCGACCCGGGCAGCATTGCGTGTGTAGCGTGCGTTGGAAAATGTGGCCCGACTATTACGAACTGAATGAACAAGCGTGGTGTGATCGCGCACAAACACGAAGAGATCACACTGAATGACAGCAGACAATGACTGTCAAAACGCTGGCAGCAAGCATACGCCGCAGCGGGCGAAGGTACGTGCGGTCTATCGCTTCAACGGAAACAGAGCGGCGAATGCACTTAAAGGTCAGAGCCGTGTGGAGATAAGAGACGGTGCGAGCGAGCGACGAGCGCGGTTGTTGGCAGAGAAGTGCGCCCCCCCCCCCCCCCCCCTTGCTCCCTCCGGCGCTGGCTTCCTGCTTCCTTGCTTGCGCGTGGGAGATTGAGTGCGTTCGCTCTCCGTGATAGCGCGCGTTTCCGCACGCTTCCTCTCGGGCATACGGCGCGCGGCGAAGATTTTATCTATAGGGAACCTCACGGCGACGGCGACGGCGACGACGACGGCGACGACGACGGCAGAAATCCGGTTCAAGTGTCCATATAATTGCTATCGCAATAAAAATATCATCATCAGCAGCAGCAGCAGCATCCTATATTTATGTCCACTGCAGGACGAAGGCCTCTCCCTGTGTGTGTGTGTGTGTGTGTGTGTGTGTGTGTGTGTGTGTGTGTGTGTGTGTGTGTGTGTGTGCGTGTGCGTGTGCGTGTGTGTGTGTGTGTGTGTGTGTGTGTGTGTGTGTGTGTGATCCTTCTCTTATAGGAATCGGTAGAACATGACAGTGAAACGTGTCTTCACAGAAGCTGTTGCATGTTTGCTTCGGGAACTCACGGGTACGTTGCAGTGAAAAGCGCATGATTTTCGGGCCGGCGACCATGTTGCAAGTTTGCTGAGCGCGCGGCGTCCTTTTGGCGAGCGCCGTCCTGCTGGCGAGTGGCTTCGGCGAAGGTGCGATCATTTTGGTACGGCTCCGTATTGGCTACGGCTATGGCGGCTACGGTAGCCAGTCGAGCTGCGACGCGCACAGCTGCAGGAATGCCCGTGGCATACTTCGCACCGGGCGCCGCGAACGCGCGAAGGCATTCTGCTTCACGCTGGCGTGTCTCTCGCCGGAGCAGAGCGAGATTCGCCCGGCGACGTCGTTGCCTTTCCGCGCCTTTTAGCGCAGCAGTTGTCTTAGGTGGCGCCATCGCAAGCGAAGCAGTATAGGCGATGCACTGCTGATGCACGTTGAAGCCGCGATTCGTAGGCGACGAGGCGCCGCAGGCTAATCCGACGCTAACTGTCTACGCGAGGCCACAGAAGTACACGGATTTGTCTGATCTTCGTGCTTGTGGATTTAGACGTTCTTGTGGCTTGGTT
The DNA here is from genome assembly GCF_013339745.2 of Dermacentor silvarum. Taxonomy (NCBI): domain Eukaryota; kingdom Metazoa; phylum Arthropoda; class Arachnida; order Ixodida; family Ixodidae; genus Dermacentor; species Dermacentor silvarum. Next base: position 62,495,344 of record NC_051164.1, read on the forward strand.
TGTTGCGCTTTATATGCCTTCATTGCCGTCAATTTCAGAGCCTTTTCGAAGTGCAGCAGGGGCACTGCGAACGCGCACAATCGCTACTGCACCTTATGTCCACGGGAGGCTGCACCTTCTTCCTCGCGCTCTCTTCGCTATCGCCGTCTTTCATCCCCCGCGGCGCTCCGCGTTCGCTTTCATCCTTCGCTGTGCTCGTTCGCTCGGTTACGAGAGACAACGCCGATGGTCGTCGCAGAAACGGGCGCCTAAGTACTGCGCTCTCAAAACTAAACTTTCCGCGCACGTAGTTAATTTGTGTCTGAAAGTGAATTAATGCTCTTTCGTCGAGGAAACGTATTACTTAGCGCGCAATTCGTACGTAAGAAAAGAAGGCGGCAGGACTGTTTTCAATTTTATTGCCGGGGAAGCAATAAAACCGAACGGCTGTTGCAAGCGCTCTGCCCCGTCGCCTTCTTTCCTTCGTATGAATTGTACGCCAAGTGAGGCTTTTCCTCGACGAAAAAGCATCTTCATCAACCAGTCCTTGCAGCTACTCTGAATTAATGCCAAGAGCATTCTCCCAGTCACTTCCTTCACCATTGATATGTGAGCATATTACATAGATATGTGCGTTGAGCTGGCGCTGCACTCTTCCAGTGCCGCGCCCCTACATTCCTTGAAATGAATTAATGGATGGATGGATGAATGAATGAATGAATGAATGAATGAATGAATGAATGAATGAATGAATAAATAAATAAATAAATCAGCCAATCAATCGATCAGTCAATTTACGCCGGGGAGGAGTGCTCGTGGCCTAACTGAAAAAGCTGCATTCAGATTTGTCTTTTACTTATTTATTGTATTCATTCATTCATTCATTCATTCATTCATTCATTCATTCATTCATTCATTCATTCATTTCTATGGGACGCTCGCGCTTGTTTTCACGTCTTCCCCAACAAAATACCCCAATGGAACGGGCGAACATTTGGTGTATACCGATTCAGAAAGGATGGATACCAAGAGAAGGGAAGCGCAGTCGAGGACGGCAGAAAACCAGGTGGGATGATGAAGTTAGGAAATTTGCAGGCGCAAGTTGGAATACGCTTGCGCAAAACAGGGGTAATTGGAGATCGTCCTGCAGTGGACATAAATATAGGCTGATGATGACGATGATGATTCAGAAAGGCTACATGTGCTGTGCGAGGAGTTAGTAGTAGACCAACTATAATACGTATGCCTAGATGTACTCGAGGCACACAGGGCCATTTTTAGCACTCATACTGAAGTCGCTATATCTGGCTGCTGCTGACAAGACATATAACTCCAACCGTCAACACCCAAGGGATTGTGCCTCACGCGAGAGGCTTCCTTGTCTGAGATCCGGAGAAACAGGTCGTAATATGGCTGAACAGTGCTGATCGTTAAGGCCATCTACGGCGATCCCCCGAATAGCTCACAAGGCAGCATTGTCTGCTGTGATGGTAGAGCCGATTATATAGGTGTTGGTATTGTTCTGTAGATGTGAGACCCGCACAACCAAGTCGGAGGTAATGCGAACCTATATTGTGGTTTACTGTCCGTGACCAAAGAAAAGAAGAAGAAAAAGAGAGAGCGAGAGAGAAAAGTGTATTTGGATTGTTCTAGCGTTGCGTGTTTCAGAAGGCCACTGATGCAGGGAATTACTCGCATCTCCACCCCCACCATCCCCTCCCTAGGTGCTGACACCAACTTTCATGACACAATGAAAAAAAGAAAGCGGGGGGGGGGGGGGGGGGGGCGGTGCGCATGAAATGCGCCTCTGCATGCATTTGCAAGGTTCGGCTTCACTCCGAGACCTTGTTCGTCGTAGACGGCGGTAACGGAGGGACAACTACTTAGTGACTGGTCTTCCTAATTAACGCATTTCGATCCTAATAAGTCAGCTTTGCTGGAGAGCCGAAATTTGTACCTACGATGCATGAAAGCAGGTGTAGTCTTCCACATAACCCGCTCCATTTCTCTCCTTCGACTATACATGGGATTGATCTCAGCAAGCGAAAACAGCAGCGCGGTGTTTGCAATCTATGCGATGATTGTTGCTACTGGGTATTCATTCGGTTGACGTGGTCACTTCACTTTACTACCTTAAGAACCCCGTTCGAGATACGCGCATATCTATATATACGTATATATAACACATAAGGAGTGGTTAGCATGTTACATAGGTAAAACCAGGTGCTTACGGTGAAATGCCAACTCGAAACAGCTTCCAAAAAATTCTGAACGACGTGTGATGGCGGTAACATTGCAGGGAAGGTCGTTCAAGTCTTTAGCCTTCCCAGGAAAAAAATGAAGCTTGAAATGTAACGGTTCGTGGTTCGTGTGCGAGGAAGAGCAACTTGCAGTGGATGACCAGTGCGGGGTGATATGCAATAAGAAGGGGGGCTAGATGTTATGAGGACGATTCAGCGACATTTATTTATTTATTTATTTATTTATTTATTTATTTATTTATTTATTTATTTATTTATTTATTATTTATTTATTTATTTATTTATTTATTATTTATTTATTTATTTATTTATTTATTTATTTATTTATTTATTTATTTATTTATTTATTTATTTATTTATTTATTTATTTATTTATTTATTTATTTATTTATTACCACATTGTCCACTATGTAAACAGTTTCCTTCGTCCTAGTCTATCCGTGGCCTTCTCTTCGTCCTGTTGTTTAGCGCTGTTTTCTGCTCGTTATAGGAGGGGCTATAATCTGCGCGTTCACAAGCTTTAATAAACCACACAGATTTCTCATTGGCCGCATATAGTATAGGCAAGCGCAGACAGGCGCGTAAACGCATTTCATACATGATTCAGATTCTGTGGTCGAAACTTTTCGCACGCAAGGCTCGGAAAGCTAGGGAAAAAGAAAGAACGAATCGGACGAACGGGTCTTCTCGTAAACGGCTGCCGAGATTTTTTAAAGAAATTTTATTGACATGAAAATAAAAAGAAAGAGATGGAGTCACCCTTTAATGGTGACGGCTACTCCTTCTCGCATAGCAGAAGCGATAATATAAAAAAAATCACCGCACATGCACCCCGTACAGATGGAAAACCAGCGAAGCTGAAATGTGCGGCCCCGCGGTATGAGCCACATGTGATTTCTTTCTTTCTTTCTTTCTTTCTTTCTTTCTTTCTTTCTTTCTTTCTTTCTTTCTTTCTTTCTTTCTTTCTTTCTTTCTTTCTTTCTTTTTTTTTCTTTCTTTCTTTCTTTCTTTCTTGTCCCTGGCCCATACCCGAATATTCAATGCGGGTATGCGCCACCCGTGATTTTATTATCTTTAATCGTGATGTAACTGACGAGCACGTGACGTTATTGATGTCGCGACCTGTCAATCACGTTAGTCAAACATTCGTACCCTTCCGTGCCAATTTCGGTATATACCAAGTAAACGAGACGCGAGTTTTCGACAGCTTTTCGATAGGTTTATTTCCGCCGGAGTGTTTCTGCGGTCGGACGACAAGTGTTCACGCCTAGGCATATACAGCTGCGTTGTAAAAAAAATATACTATGTAGTGAGAAAATGCCGAGATAGTCGTCGGCGCACCACGACGTCTGACATGCGGCCGTGGGCGGTCGAACACGACTGCGGCGTTAAAATCTCTTTACCCAGAAAGCAGCGTCGGCACATCGTCTTCTCTTTCTTTGTGGATATTTTTTTTTCTCGAATATCGGAAATTGTGGGAGGCCAAGCTGTTGCGTCGACCGCCAGCGCGTGGCGGCGAAGGCTATACGTCGAAGCGGCCCATTTAAACGGCGGGGAGTGCTTGGCCGGGCGACGGTCTCGTCCGACGTCTCCGCCGCTGGGATGAGCGTCATCCCAAATTCGAAAACTTTCTCGATAGCGACGCTCGCTTTTATGCACGCCGCGAGGTACGAGCTCGAGCCCCAAACGGACCGACCGGGCGGCTGTTGTCACAACGGCGTTCCAGCTTCCGTAGATTTATTTATTGGCATCGAGTAACACACTTGTTTCTTGCGCAGCACTTCCGGTTCACCTCCTGAGACGACCGGGGACGAAATTCAGAAAAAAAAAGGGAAAAAATAGTACACTACAGAATTCATGGACTTTATTATAGATATGATATCAGAGCAAAAGTTCGGTTACAAGTTGAGTTGCTGAAGTGTTTGGAATAATTAGAATTAATTAGAAATAGATTATTACCGCACACCAAAGCACAGAACACCAACGCCGAGGTATACGAATGCCACTAAGAGACACCTAAGTCAAATATTAGGGTCGCCTATACCGTGTTTATTTATTTATTTATTTATTTATTTATTTATTTATTTATTTATTTATTTATTTATTTATTTATTTATTTATTTATTTATTTATTTGCTTCGTCACAGCAGAGCGCTGGCGGGGGGGGGGGGGGGGACGCCGTTCAAATGATGGCTTGAGGTATCATCCTTCGCCCCCTTCGTCAGCAATGACAGCAGCTGAAAGACAGAATGGAATTTCGAAAGGGGAAAAAAATGTCATCCACCTGCCTGTACCTGGAGACTATATACGAAGGAAAGCCCTATGGGTTTCGCATCAAGCAAGCTTCGAAGTCGAAGATAGAATTCGTCCTGGTCCGGGGATCGAAGCCGGGACCAACGTCTTTCCGGGGCGGTCGCCCTAACATGCGAGCTGACCAGGAGGGTAGCAGGTGGAGGCCGAACTAATCCACAACTCGAAGCACGCACACGGATGTTGAATACGGCTAATTACCTATGTGGAGGAAGCCCACAAAATGAAGGGAAGATCATCAAAGAGAAACCAGACTGTAGACTCTCTCTTTCTCTTTCTTTTTATATATATGCCTATTCTGTAGCGCGAAGCTTTCTTAGAAAGTTCGATATATAGATATTTCGATACATAATATGAAGAATGTATACAAAAATTTTAAAAGGGGATTTTTTGCTGTTCGTTACGCACAATAATTTGTTATATGTGGGATCGATATATTCGGTTTCGACTGTATCATAGATACACGTTCTTCTAAGCTCTCTTATCCCCCGCTCTACCTCTACTACGTCCCCGGTTTCCCAGACTTCCCGCGCGGCACCTTTTACCGCTTTTGGCTAACGCATTCAAAAATAAGGAATAAAATTGCGATAAACTCGATGCAACTTGCAAACGCTGCCGAACTGGGAATGCACTGTGCGGAGAAGTGAAATGTATACGCGAACCACTTCGTGGGGGCAAGGAACATTGGCAATGGCGGGCGCCATTGGCTCCCTGCGCCCCCGCGCTCTCTCTGGGTCCAGACGTCGGGTCCGCGCGTCGTCTGCTTTCCACTCCGTGCGGCGGTTAGCGCCTCGAGCTAGAAGTCGTCTGTTGCCGGCGCTTATACCGCGCACTCGCTAATGGATCGTGGCGTCACCCTGTTGTCGCGTGCCGAAACCGAATGTGGGTGCACAGACATGAAAGGGCGCGACGATGGGCGACGAAATACGAAACAAAAAAAAAAAAAAGGGGGGGGGGGGAGGCTGACGAGCCGAGTTTCGCCGGAGATGCATTGCGTGCGCGTCGAAGTTGGGCGATGGGAGACTGTGCAAAAAAAGAAAAGGAAAAAAAGTTTCCAGGTTTTCGTGGCCTGCGAGTGGGCGCGCGCTGAGCGTCCGTCCAGCTGTCGAAAGTTCTATAGCAGCTCTTAACCCTTGCTGGCGCCCCTCCGCGCCCTCTGTGTTTATGCGCACCCACGGGAGCCGATGGCCCTTCCCTTTTGCGGTATTTAAATGTAGTCACCACTGGGAGGTGTCGATGCGCTTGGAGGAGAAGTGACGTGCACTCCACCTTAAACATGCATGTGCTGAGCTTTCAGTGCATTTGATTGATTGATCGATCGATCGATTGATCGATTGATTGATCGATCGATTGATTTATTGAAGACTGGCCTATTGAATTGATTGATTGGAGACTGACTGACTGACAGGGAGGCGCTGAACTGACTGACCAAGGACTGATTGTTTCACCGACTGACTGTCAGAATCACTGGCTAATTGGCCGATTGATTCTCTGATCGAGCGACTGGCTGCCTTACTTGACTCACCAAAGACTTGATTGATCGACCGCCCGACTTGCTGACTGATTAAGTGACTGTCTGGCCGAGATTGTTGAGTGAATGAATGACTGGCCGATCAACCGGCTGGCTGGCCAAGACTGAGTGACCGACCGAGTGACCGGCTGACTTACTTGACCGATCAGAGAGTGATTGATTGACCGACCGAGTGGCTGTGACCGACTGGCTGACCAAATATATAGATCGATTATCCGAACATTTATCATCATCATCATCATCATCATCATCCTATATTTATGTCCACTGCAGGACGAAAGCCTCTCCCTGCGATCTCGAATTACCACTGTCTTGCGCTAACGGATTCCAACTTGCGCCTGCAAATTCCTAACTTCATCACCCCACCTAGTTTTCTGCCTTCCTTGACTGCGCTTACCTTCTCTTGGTATCCGTTCTGTAACTCTAACGTTCCACCGGTTATCCATCCTACGCATTACATGGCCTGCCCAGCTCCACTTCTTCCGCTTAATGTCAACTAGAATATCGGCTAACCCCGTTTGTTCTCTGATCCACACCGCTCTCTTCCTGTCTCTTAACGTAAGGCCTAACATATTTCGTTCCATCGCTATTTGTGCGTTCCTTAACTTGTTCTCGAGCTTCTTCGTTAACCTCCAGGTTTCTGCCCCATATGTTAGCACCGGTAGAATGCAATGATTGCACACTTTTCTTTACAACTACAGTGGAAAGCTCTCAGTCAGGATTTGGTAATGCCTGCCGTATGCACTCCAGCCCCATTTTATTCTTTTGTAAATTTCTTTCTGATGATCAGGGTCCCCTGTGAGTAATTGACCTAGATAAACAGACTCTAGAGGCTGACTGGTGATCCTGAATTCTTGTTCCCTTGCCAGGCCATTGAACATTATGTTTGTATTCTGTATATTCATCTTCAACCCCGCTCTTACACTTTCTCGGTTAAGGTCCTCACCCATTTGCTGTAGTTCGTCTTCATTGTTGCTGAATAGGACAATGCGTTGCGCTTCCTTCCGGCTACGTGTCGTCTACGGCCAAACCCGACTATAATGAACCCGGATAAAGCGAAATATTCTCTATATCGAACATGTACATGGTATACTTGCTGACTGATACTCATGTAAAATACCTACTTCATCGCGAAATGTGCATTCGATATATCGACGCTCGGGCGTCCGTTGCAAGTGTCATAAAGGCGCTTGCATGCGGAGAACGCAGCACTCAGGAGAGGTAATTTTTTTTTTTTTCTGCCATATTTTTTTTTTTTGAAGCATGCTTGCAAGAAGGCTCGGGAGCGTGCCAAAAGCGTGTCGGAAGGCCTAGGCCTGTGTCGCGCTGTTGCTTACACATCTACAAGAGGTCTACGAGAGGTCACGAAAGGTTCTACAGCAGTGCTGCCAACGCTAAGAAAATTTTCCCGGATCTAGGGATTTTGTGTATTTCTTAGCGAAATAGGGGAGATTGTCTAAAATCTAGGACAAATTTCCTGCTAGGTCAGTGAAACGCTGAAAGAGCTGACGTGACCGGGCATTATAATTTCGGTAAGTGCTAATTACCTTCGCATTATAGCATGGAAGCTATGACTTTTGATCGTACATACTACAACAGTGCGGCGAACGCATCTCGCCCAGGTATATGGATGTCCTGGGCCCTCTAACGAAGTACTGCTACTGCAATTTTGCCGTTCGTACCTGTAGCTTGGCTTTAAGTGTTTGTGCACTGTGAATGAAATGTGAAAAAACGAATCAACATGGCTAAATGTGGGTGTGGGTCACTTGACTTATTGTACCTCACAACGCGACTTTGAAACATAGAGATCTAAAGCTTTCGCCTTAAAATTAGCCATGTATTTTCGTGCTTCGCTGCAAATCATGCTTAAGCGTCTTAATGGTGCTAGTGACTTCACATGGCATTTAAAAAAGTCGGCAGATCCCACGCCCTGTGGGAATCGATGCTATGCGAAGCAGTGTGCGGAGAGCCTACCAAGTTAACGAAGCGGCCATGAGAGCACCAAGACGTGGGCGGCTGTTTCATGACGTACATGACACACATGTCATGACGTTCATATCATGAGTCCTCAGGAGTCCCTTTAGCCTCACCTAAGAGACCTTAGGGCGAAAGCCTGAGTCATACTCGTGACTATGACTTTTACCATCAAACATACGCCTTTTCCTTCACTTAGTACCACATCCGAACCCCGTCCATTGGTTTTTTAGTGTTAATCTTTTTTTCGCTGAATCATTGTCATTTTTGCTGAGTCATGCTCATGACTATGACTTCTATCATCCTTTAGTGTTTCCTTCACTTGGTACCTACGCCAGAACACATTTCAGTGGTTTCTGAGTGTTAATCTTTTTTCCGTGAGTCATTGTCATTTTTGCCGAGTCATGCTCATGACTATGCCTTCTACCATAATTCTTTAGTGTTTCCTTCCCTTAGTGCCCACGTCCGAATTCATTTCAGTGGTTCTTGAGTGGTAATGTTTTTTCGCTGGGTCACTGTCATTTTAGGCGGCTGTTTCATGACCTCCATGACACGCATTTCATGCCATTCATGTCATCACCTATCATTTATGTTCGCCATACACTGTTCTCATAATATGCCAATTTTCGTACCTACCAAGTTCAAAACGACTATGAGAGCACCAAGACAAGGCAGCTGTTTCATGACCTACATGACAAAGATGTCATGATATTCATGTGATGACCTATGATTTATGTTCGTCGCAAATTCTTGTCATACTATGCCAATTTTGGCAAATACCAAGTTAACGAAACGACCATGATAGAACCAAGACGTAGGTGGCTAGATAGATAGATAGATAGATAGATAGATAGATAGATAGATAGATAGATAGATAGATAGATAGATAGATAGATAGATAGATAGATAGATAGATAGATAGATAGATAGATAGATAGATAGATAGATACTGTCAAACTGGCAAATGTTCGCCAAGAAATGCTTCGCATTTAAAAAAGCTTACAGTCATTTTTCTGTGGCCTGTAAATTGTTTACAGATATCTTGTGGACTTCTAGCTTTGCATTACGCCTAATGCCTGTACACGTTCTGCAGACGACTCGTTTGGAAATTCCATGGCACACGGTCGACCAAAGCAAATACACTTGTCGGAATTCGTCTCAGTAAGCAGACTTCGCGCAGCCGAAAGTACAAGTCTGTAAGGTGGCAAAGCTGTCTACACAACGTGTGTAGAAGATTCGTAGACCTCCTAAATTAATTTTTACGAGTGTTTTCCACGTCCGCTTCCTTCCGTGCCTGTATCAAAACTTCTAGCTCCGCAATCCAGTTACACCTAATCGGTGTACCGCAGCTCCACCGCATGGCTGCACATTTCACTCCTTCCTTTTCCCCATTTATTCTCACTCCTTTCTCCCAATTTTTCTCCCACCGCAGCGCTTTTCCCTTCGTCACCGTAACTGGCTTTCCGGCGCGCCCGTTCGTCCCGGAATCAGGGACCGGGCGGTCGAAAGAATTCGACCGTACTCTCCCTTCCTTACGGGCCTCAACCTCTTTCCCCGCCGAGGCTTCTTCATTTTGGGAAGTGGCGCTGCTAGTAGAGAGGGAACATAGAGGAGGACGAGGTTGCTGATGGCGGGACGCGAATTTCTGACCGCAGGGAACTCCCTTCTCACCCTCAGCAACTACTTCCTTTCCCCTTTCTTCCCTTCTTACCCGCATCTCTTCCCGAACGGGGAAAGTTCGGCGTGTTAGAGGGGAAGGAAAGAGGTGGTAGGAGCACAGAGAGGCACGGCAGGCCGGAGGCAGGACCGCAAGGAAGGAATGGGTTGCGCCGAGGGAAAAGAAGATAGGCATAGCCGTCGGCGTTGCCGGAAGCGGGACGTAATGGCTTTTAAATGTTTTCCGGCACGCGGCCGCGCCCCCTCCGGGCACTGCGAGGAAGAGAGAGAGAGGGGCGTGTGAGAGGGCACCAGATAAGGGATGAAGAAATGGCGTGGAGAGAAGTGGCGGGCGCTCTGGGTCGCAGAGGCTGTACAAAGACTGCCTGGCGGTTCGAGGGATGAAAAAGGAGAAACGTGGGTCGCAGAACAGACACATCCGAACGACCCCCAACGAACGTGATAGGAGCACGCGCTGGGAAGATGGATGCACGTCGCAGAGCGAAACGGGCGGGCAGACAAATTCATTCTGCCGAATCGAGCGTGTAGCTGTCAAGGCTGTTTTGCCGAGGACTCTCTGGAATGCAGCGGTTTCTCGAGAGGGCACGGGCTGAGCGATAGTGATATCTATGCATCGACTTTGATTTGTGGGTCCGTATGTTGTGTAACATAATGGGCAGGAATTATAATGGGCAGAAACTTGGAGGTTCACAAATAAGCTATGCAACAAGTTAAGGACCGCGAAAAGGGAGATGGCACGAAACATGTTAGGCGTTACGTTAATAGACGGGAAGAGAGCGGTGGGGATCAGAGAGCAAACGGGCATAGCCGATATTCTAGTTGACATTAAGAGAGAAAATGGAGCTGGGCAGGCAATGTATTGAGTGGAGCAGATAACCGACGAAGCATTAGAGTTACAGAATGGGTGCCGCGCGAAGGGAAGCGCGGTCGGGGACGGCACAAAATAAGGTACGGTTGATTAAATTAGCAAATCTGCAGGCGCAAGTAGGAATCAGCTTGCGCAGGACCGGAGTCATTGGAGATCGCTGGGAGAGACCTTCGTCCTGCAGTGGACATAAAAAAATGTCGCAGTTTCACCCGAAAGGCGAAGCATCAATTGCGATAACAAATTAGTAGAGAGCTATACGGAGTAAGGATAGTAGTTTTATCAGCTGTATAAACTTGGACATGCAGGAGCACCAGCAACGCGCAGAACTGTTGTCGACGCCGTCGCCGCTTTGCCCGCGTTAGCACCGAACGCGCGCGGCTTGGTGACTGTTGCCGGTGCCTCTGGGGGCGGCTCGGAGGTTTTCGACGAGATCAGAACGGGACACTCGTCGAGCAGCGTCGGTAGTCTTCACCACCTTCTCGCCTCGCAACGTTCTTATATAAATACGCATTTGGTGGCGCAGCTAAACGTCGCCTGCCCTCCCCCCCCCCCCCCCCACGTCGCCCCACGGCCTTTCGCGCGACGGAAGAAGTCGCGTTTGCTCTCCGCCGTGCGTTCGCTCCCCGTGAAAGCACGCGTCCCTCGCGCGCTTTCACTCGCACAGCAGCGCGGCGACGATTTCATCGCCGTTAGACTCTATACGGAACCTCACGGCGATGGCAGAAATCCGCTTGGAGTGTCCATATAATTGCTGTCGCCATAAAAATGTTCATCACGATGTTGTGTAAGTGCTATCGTATTGCATAAATTCATCCACGTTACTCATTGTTTAAAGTGTCGTCGATGTAAAGTCTGCTTTGCTTGCATAACTGTAACTAAGGCACCTTGTCCGAAACTCTTCGTTTATCGTTAATTCGGCTCGCTTGCCCTCGTCACATGCTGGGGTCACACATTCAATAGCCGTAATTTTTTTTAATTTTACAGCAAGCGGAAGTTCCCGAAAAGTAATTTTTTCCTAAGTTTATCTCACTCCAGCAAAGGGGGCGTTGTGCGCCTTCTGTTGGCAGCAGCCAGCTAGCTCATTCTTATTTATTTTAGCATTCCGTCATCGTCTTTATGTTAGCAAACTTAATAATGAATCATTTATTGTTTTGACTAATGTGAGCAGTTCCAATATCCTATATCAAAAAATGCAGCTGTAGTCCTGGCAAGGAAGCATATAGCAGCCTTTCGTTTCTAGGGTAGATTGGGTGACTTCGTCAAATTTTGGTTTCTTTCTTTTCTTTTTTTTTCGGAGATCCCTTGCGAGGCGCGCTTTTTCAGCCAGGAACACGTTACCTTTCTGATAAGGGGTGCATATACTTTCCATGTCATTAAATAAAAACATGCATTCCGCAGCCCCGATTGAATGACGGCGTTAAGAATCTCAAAAACCATACACCTCTTAGCATGACCGATACCAAATCCAGTAATATAACTGAGCGAATGTTTAAAGAATTATCAAGCAAGCTCAAGAATGGTATTCGCCTGTACCTCGCCGTCAACTTTTCAGCAACTGTTGCCCCTTTGTTGCAGTCATTATTTCTTGTTTTACTCATTCCGTGTTTGTGTTCCTTGTTTGTTATTGTTCTTACTAGTTTGCCCGCCATACAACATCCACGCAGTGCACTGCAGTTTACTTCCCCTAACTATACCTATCGCTTCCGGTGAAGCTTCAAGAGTAATGGGTTCGTTTACTTTTTCTTCGACATCCCTTTCGTGTTTATTGAACTTCGTAAGAGTGTATCCTAGTTGCGTCAATGGCCTATCCGCGGTCCCGAAGTCGCGGTACTTCCATTCTCCTAATTCGCTCGACTGCACTCTCGACCGTCGATGCCCTCCCTCGTTTCCCGCCAGTTTTCAGGTCTTCTTTCCACACTCGACGACTTTCCCTCTTTGCCCGTTTCCCCCTTTTTCTCCTCCCTATTTGGCACCACGCCCTGCGGCGGCGGTCTACGACTTCGGCGCGCCGCGCGCTTATCAGCTTTCCTGCTTCGCGGCCTTTTTTTCCCGCCCTTCTTTGTCGCCCGCCGAACTTCGGAGGGCGCGTTCGATCGGGAGCTCCCGCCAGCCGAGGCGTGAAAGGGTGCGCGCACCGCGAAAGGAACGTCGGTTCGACCTTTTTCCCTTTTTTCCCGCTCGTCGCCCTTTCTTCGACAGGGGTAAAAATCTTTGTACCCGCTTCTTCTTCTGCTTCTTCCTCTCTTTCTCCCCAACGTTTCCCTAGACTTCCCGCTTCCTCGCCACCTTTTCCCTCTCTCTCTTCTTTCGGAGTTCTTTCCGGAAGTTTCAGCTCCGCCGATACGGGAGTTGAACTACTCTCGCCCATCGCTCCTTCGACCTTGGGCTTGAGCCGAGTACGCCGGAGTCGGTCGCGTAGCGATGCCTCCTCAAACTCCCTAAACTGCGCACTGTTGTTCTGCAGCCTTCCCAAAGAGAGAGAGAGAGGGAGCAAAGGCAGGAAAGAGAAATACAGCTGGTCGGGATGGTTCCCTCTTCGATTTTGGCGCCGCCGCCGTCGCCTTGTGGAAGGAATCGTGCCCGCCTTGTATTCCAATTAGCCGCGCGAGCGGTTTCCTCTGGAGTTGTGCTTCCCGTTAGCCCTGATTTTTGCTCCTGTTTCGCAATGAGACACAAAATATATTTGTTCTCTTTTGTTTCATTTTCGCGTCCGTGTTACCCTGCGTCTTCGCCCATCTCGCGTCCCAAGAAACACACGCTCTTCCTTCCCCCCCCCCCCCCCCCCCCCGCTGTTCGACAGAGTTACTTCTGACATTAATGTTCTTCTTTGCTTGCACCCCGCCTCACGTCGCTAGGGACCGCGGTCCTAGCACTATATTTGCTTCCAGTAAGGAAAACATTGTTATTTATTAAAGCGAAGCTGTCCCCGACTCTTGCCCTCACTTTGCATGGGCGGCTGTCTGGCCAAGTGTAGTGGCCGATCCCGGAGATAATGTGACAAAAGCTGGGCCAATCCTGGAGGCGGTGTAAATGAAGGGGGTAAATGAAGGGGGCGCCATTAATTGACGACCATTCTCCGATGGTTTCTGCCCATTTTGTTTTGAAAGCCTTTTTTTTTACCTGTACCCTGCCGGGCTATGGCGTGGCTACTGAATCGCTCGGTATCACACACACACACACGGTATCACGCACACGCACACGCACACGCACACACACACACACACACACACACACACACACACACACACACACACACACACACACACACACACACACACACACGCACACGCACGCACGCACGCACGCACGCATCTATACAGCGTATTTCAGCGATCACTTTCAACAATTCTTAAAGGGCACCTGTGGCAGATAGGCGAAAGAAAGATAGCACAATTCTAGTCCACGAGCCGGCCTACGCAAAGAGGATGACATTCGTTGCAAAAAAAAAAATGAAATGCATGATCGACTAATTAAAAGTTCACTAATTGAGTTGGTAACTAATTAACTTATGGCACGTGTTGCAATTTGGTACCAATTCCAATTCTCTGTACTGCACCACTTTCGAGATATAATTTTTCAAAGTGTCCTACGAAATGCATTGGCGTTCCAGCTACTTTTAGGAAAACGCTGTTTTAGGCATTGAAGCACGAAAGTAACTATAACACCAATGCATTTCGTCGGGCACTTTGAAAATTATTATCTCGAGACTGATGCAGTACAGAGAATTCGTTCCAAGTGAATACGGCTTGCGAATTCACCGGCTATGATTCGTAGATTTAAATATGTGCCTTAAAGATATTAATTAAAAAGTGAATTAGCGTAATTATGTTAATATATTAATGAAGCACTTTGATTCCTCGTCGTATTTACGTCCGCCTCATCGAGTAATTTAGATCAAGGGTTAGAATTGTGCTATGTTCCATAGGCTACTATAAAACATTTTGGAACTTCTAAAAAAGGTATATATATATATATATATATATATATATATATATATATATATACCATTTTAAATATATATATATACATATATATATATATATATATACCATTTTGGAACTTCTAGAAAAGGTATATATATATATATATATATATATATATATATATATACCGTTTTTAAAAGGTCCAACATGTTTTAAGGTTGCCTGTGTCAGATATCACAATTCTAACCCTTGATCTAAATTACTCGATCCGTATCCGCTAACCACCAGATGCTGGCATCCCCTGCTTAGGCGCTATTTAACGGTTGCTAATAAGAAAATTATACAATTACCAGCCCTGCAGCGTCGCTGTTATTATTTCAATAGTACATACTACTCATTTAAAACCGTTCTAGCGAAACTGAAATTTCGTTGCCGTTAGGTTTGAGAGGAGGTTTCGCCCCTTCTTAGAGGAGGAGCCACGAAAACGCCACGTAATGATGAAGCTGATTCAGAACAACTCTCCTCGCTTATGCTACCGAACTATAAACTGAACTGCTTGCACGGCGACAAGAGTCTCGCAACCTACATTTCGCTTAACATCATTAGCATGCAGACGTATAATCGCTCGCGTTTTCAGTCTGCGCGTCCCATATTTCATCATCCTTCACTACGCGACGAACTGGTTTTTACCTCCCCGTTACGTGTCACCCAGACTAGGTGGTCGCCACGAGGTTGGAACTCCACCACGCCGAACCTGCGCTGTCGGGCATCCCCACGAAGAACGCTCGAAGAGCGTTCTTTGTGAGAATTACTTGTCCCACTCACTCTGATACCATAGTCGGAAATTGAGCATTTTAAGAATAGCTTGGCTGGCATTGCACCGTTTTCCTGTATAGTACCTGATACTTGTGCGCTGGTTATTTTCTATTACATTGACTACGTTTGATTGATTGTAACCTCTCTCTCCCCCCCTGTCGTGATTTTTGATCTTCACACCGACTGTGTAACCGGGCAGACGCACAGACGGGCGACCATCTATGTATATATGTTTGTCTGTCTGTCTTAAATGCAAATTCAGACCTATCACTGAGGTAGGGGAGGAGGTATAGATTAAAGGAAATATAGAAACAGATAAGCAAAGCAATATTCAGCAATGTAACTATCTAACAGTAAAAACTATATGTGTGCAAAGAAGGCACTGAACTTAGAAACACAAATTTAAGAGCTTCAACTCCAAGAGCAAACATCATTATCAATGAGATATATAATTTCACTTGAATAACCCATTATTAAATAACCCATATGTTAAATTCGTTTAAAATGTTTATGAATGTGCTTCGGTGAAAGTGAGGTACAATACATTTTAATAACGACTCGCGGCCTATGTCGATAAGCACATTGGAGCGGCCCCACAGTCGTGAGCTCATCAACAGCGCTGCCGCGATGCTTATAAGCCGACAAACACGGCACGGCGCGTCCTCTTTAGCGTCGCGCCGCCACACCGGTATGCAAACGAGGGACGGTTCGCCGGCGGCGCCGGCTGAGCCGAGCCCTGTAGTCATATCGTTCCGCCTAATCGGGCATACCGCGCGTTGGCCTTGCATTCGAACGTTGCGCCGTTCTTCGGCGCTCCGAGCGAATAGAGTCCGCACGCGCCGCGAGCGGGGTCTCGCCGCACGAGCGAGGATCACGGCCGACGAGCTTCGCCGCGGCCGGCGCGCCCTCGAGGCGATTACACGAGTCACGACGGAGAGCGGGAAAGTGAGCCGAAACGTCGTCGCTTCGCTCGTCATCTTTCCTCCTTCCGTCGGTGCTACCTCCTCTCCACGTGCTCGTATACGCTCCCGTCTGCCGCCTGTATACAGCGAGGGTCGGCGCTGTGTGTGTTTTCGAGAGCGTTTCAACGACTGGCCGCGCGATGGGGCTTAAGGGCACGTTGCAGACGAAGAGGCTTAAGCTGTGGATATGTAGATTCGACGCCAGGAATATCTAATAGGTCAGTCTGACCACGAGCAACGGGGTCTTGGTAAGATAGAACGGGGAGGGGGGGGGGGGGTAACGCGAGAAACGGGTGGCTGCCTTAAAGGGGGCCGTGACAGTGACAGGTTCGGCGAGCGAGAGCGACAGAAGAGCAAAGGAACGGGAATATGCACCAACTCACCCAGTAAAATACCTTGTTAATGGGCCATGATATGTCCGTCCAAGTATTCTCGTGTATCATTGTCTCTGGCACGTACACACACTCTCACACACACACAAAACAAGAAAGAAAATAAGTTCTCGGCGCACATTTTAACCGGAAATTTCATTTTAAAATTGTCGTCTCTAAGTCCTTCCCTACAACAGCGACCGCCATATTGGCATGGCATGTATGACGTCATAAAATGCGGGGCCAACTCCGCCGTGTCGTCTGTTGCAGAACATTCCGAAACCATGCGCGCGCCCCTTGCCGCGAGGGTCCATCGGCGCATGCCCACAACATTGCGAGCGCTCCAGCGGGCACACTGAGCGGGGATGTCTTGCTCTGAGAGTGAGCAACGCTTCCTGGATTCTTCGTACGGCCGCACTGAGCCCGAAATTCCTTCGCTCGTGCGATAAAAACAGCACCTGATAAGGTCTGCAGAAACCATCTCTTTCTGACCGCCGAGACGCACATTTTAGAACAATACCTCGCAGAACGCACTTTATTTCATCGCCCGTTACTTTTGCCACACTGCTTTGTGGTTCAACTAGCTGGGATGTACAATTATTCAATTACGAAATTTCTGTCGTACCAAGTACGCTCAAATTTTGCCAGCTTGCTGTGGAACGCGTATGGTTTAACTGCCAATGCATAATTAAAGCACGGTAATTTGGTGTCATGACCCCTCTAAAGGAACACTGGCGCACACTTTAGAAATTATAGAAACCCTATGGCACATGCAGTTTCTTGCACTTAAAAGGGATTGCACTTTTGAAACAAACCAATGTCAAACTATTCAAATAAATTTACTTGCTTAATCAGTATTACCATTTGTAAGTGAGGTAAAATAATTCTGCCTGCGATACTTTGGTAACTTCTTTCCTGTCATGAAAAGGTCCAAGTAAACGAAAACATTCTGAGATCCTGACGTCACCTTGACGCCATGGATTTCAGCGCGAAAGTTCGTCCGACAGTAATCAACTTTTTTTTGTTCCTGCTAAGAAAATGCAAATGATGTTTTGAAATGATATTCTCTCTCAATAAAGTCATCACTTCGTGTGTTCAGTCGCGCGATAATCTTAAGAGGCATAGAAACCTCTCCGTTTCGTATCTGTGTGTGCGACGAGAAAATGTTTCTCCACGCCGCCTATCTGCGCTTTGCAACTGCAGCACTGCGTAAATGAACCCTTTGTACGTGTTTGAGGAACCCTACGCACACACGAAGAAAAGTATCTCGCGCGAATGAAGTGTTGAGGATTACCGATTACTCTCGGGAAGTGTTACACGAGGGCGTTGCTTTCGTTGGAGCCAGCCCATTATAATCGCGGACAACTTTCTGCACAAATGAAGATTAAGCTACTTGGACGGAGCTCTGCACCTGTGTTACAGCGCCAAGTAGTTTGGGATAGTCTGACAGCGGCTTCTGTTTCGGTCAACCGGAGCAGCTACTAAATCAGCATCGTGCTTTTTTTTTTTTTCGTTCTTTCTATGCCCTATAGTATACTCCCTATGCGGGGTAGTCAGCCATAACTTCCTCTCGTTTACCTAATTACCTGTCTATTTATTGAGAACATTTTCGCATATTAAAAATTCTTCCACCGTGGCCGCATGAGCCGCTGGCACAGAAAGCGATTCCTGTCCTAATGAATTTTTTGAAGTACACGGGGGCATCAGTGACCGTTTATATAGCCCTGCTGCGTATTCTCATGCGTGCGCGCAGCTGCTCACTTTTCCTCTCTTTATATTCTTCATTTCCCTTACCGCCAGTGTAGGGTAGCAAACCGGACACTCGTCTGGTTGACCTCCCTGCCTTTCCTCTCCTTGATTTCTCTCTCTCTTTTCTGATCTCGCTCTCTCTGCCTCAATTTGATCGCGCGACTGTCGTTCACAGTTCATACGGGCGTCATCGCCGATATGGTGCGTCCTCCCCGGCGTTCCGAACCTGGTCTAACAAGTGCGGCTCATCCGAACGAAGGCAACGAGACGTTTCCCGCACGTATTTTCCTAGTAAAATTACCCGAAGTAACTCCGGCACTGTTATAGAGCTCTTCAGACGTTATTGCGGCTTTGATTTCCCACTCTTTCTCTGCCTATATTGGTCCAGATTTTGAGAGCATGAATCATAATTGCGAATCGTGGTAATACGTTGTTGAAAAGGATCAATTAGCAAGGTGGCCCGGCTTGTTTGAAGCCGGAAGGATGGAGTCTAGACGAATCCATCCACTAACCATCATGTAGGCTGTGTTCCAATACTCGCCGTAGACGGCAAAGTAGACGGCTATATGCGGACAGCGGCCATCTTAAGTCTCGTTCCAATTCTCGCGAAGACGTCATAGTAGACAGCTTCGCGGAGACAACATCGAAGTCAAAAACGATGCTGGGTACTTTGCTGTCCAAACAATATGGCGGCTTAACAGGGCGCTTGGAAAGCCGGCAGGAAGGTCGTCTGCGCTCAAGAAAACGTAGACACGCTTTCCTACGCCCTTAATGCAAGTCACGTACGTCGTGTTTCTCGTAGGTTCGGAGGCTCAAAGACATAAAATACAGAGGTAATGTGCGCTTTTCTCAACTTTTGCTTGTCGCCGCGAGGTGGCTGCACGTCGCAGAAGCGTCTCCCACACGTCTTGCAGACGGTTCGAAACGCGTTCCGTTACGTGACCACGAAGCTGTATCGGCTCTCTTTAGCTGTCTACGTAGACTGTGTCCAATGCTGGCCAGAATTGGAGCACACCCATAGCCGCTGGCTGAGACACTGTCCTTGCAGCTAGCTCTCATAGTCACTGGCGCCAGAGTCTGGATCTAGTAATTTTCGTAGCAAACTCTACGCGTTTCCGCGTCCACCAAGGGGCGACACGGGAACTCACGAGTCTCTTTACGTCTACGTCGAGCCCAGCGCAAAGTAAGCGCTGTCGCCTGCGAAGGGGCGACAGCAGCAGCAGCAGCAGCTTGTAGGCTAATTCGTCGGACCCAAATTCCAGTGAAGACCTCCGATGCCATCGCGGCCTCCGCACGATGCGGGAGGCCTCCCCCCACCCCTCATTTAGGCTTATTTAGGGGAGCACCGCACCGCCGCGCTATAGATAGGCCGAAAATGGACCTTTTATACGCAAGCCGTCGTCGGGACAATGGGATACCGCAGCTGCCTTCGCATGTGAGCTACCGCAATTTCAGTGCGCACTGGGGTCGTGCACCGCGTCGAAAATGCCTTTCTTCTCTCCTTCTTCTTGCCCTTTACTCGCACGTGCAGTGCCGCTTAGCTTTGTCCGTCTCTCTGTACAGGTGTGGGCAAAGAAACGAAAGCAGTGCGCGTGTGTATTTAGAAAGTGAATGGACGGAAGATTGCCGTGGGACGAGTGGGTGGCAAAGCCCCTTGACTGTGGTGTATACGCCTGCGCCACCTAACATGACTCTCTCCTTTCGCTTTCTCGTTTCGCGACCTCTGTTTCTGTCTCGCCTGGCTCGCAGTATACAATGCGAGACGGCCGTATATTTGAGCTTAATTTAGCGAGGCCTAGATCTTAGGTCATTAAAGTTGGGCCTTCTCTTGCAGGAGAGATAGAACGAATACTTATTAACAAGGTCTCTTGTTCCAATTTTATGTTTATTTTGGCGCAGTGGACGTTTTGAAATATTCGAAAAGTATTCGAAGTACAGTTGAATCCGGATATATCGAATCTGAAGGGGATCACAAGAAAGTTCGATATATCGGTAATTCGATATGTAAAAATAAACATTGTATACAAACATTTCCTAGGGTATTTTACTGCTGTTCGTTATACACAATAATTCGTTATATGCGGATTCGATATATCCGGGTTCGACTTTTATATTCGCACTTACGAATAGTGCATATTCGAATCGTAGACCGAATCGAATGGGACACTATTCAACTCGTTATTCGAAAGTTTTAGAATATTCGCACGCCCCCTAGAAATCGGTCAACATAATTTGGCGTGAACAAAATGCCAGCCTAATGGCCTTAACGTCTCCGTGTGGGTATGCTTATTTAAATGAAGTGCAAGTTCTGCTCTAACACAGATCTGTGATTTATAGCTTGTGCGGAGACGTGGAAGAAACCGCGTACGAACGCTTCCATAGTGCCGCGCAGGTACAGCCTCCCTTTGTCGTCTCCTTCACGTGGTCGTCGTGAGCGCATCACTGATGCACGACCGTCTCGCTTGTCGAGCGTGACTCGCTAACGCGACCAATTATCCCGACGATATCGCGCATGCGCCGAGCGTGCTTCGGAAATCACGTGCACCTCCTTCCGCGGAGCAGCAGCAGTGCTATAGCATGCATCGCGCCTCGATCGCTTTTCTTTCTCATGATTAGCACATTAGCACGACCGGTCGTCCGCGGAGCATTCCCCCGCGTACGTGCTTCGGCTGACGCAACATCCGGCTCTGTACCGAAGAGCAGGCGCGAGCGAAAAGAGATCAAACAGGAACGCGGCGATTATGTTCTCGAAGTGGCCTGCCTGCCGGGGTCTATAGGCGTGAAGATGCGCGCCCCGAAATCGGTGCGAATTCGAACCCGTCTTCGCCGTAATGAGTGGACGTTCGCCGCGCTGGTTTCGCTGCTCTCTCTCTCTCTCGTGTGTGTGTTTGAGAGAGAGAGAGAGAAAGCGCGAACGCTGCTGGCTCTCTTTCCATACATCGGCGTGAGAACGAACGACGTTGTTACGAACAGAGCACGAACTGCGTCAGCCGCGGCGGATATGCCTACCGGCCGGTGCGATTCGCTTTCGGACTCGCGTGCGAATGAAGGCGAGCGGCGATTAACCGGCCCGGAACGCCGTGGCCCGGAGCGAGCGAAATTTTGGCCCGTCCCGCATTCCGGTTCCTTTCGCTCCTGGGGGTTTACGCTTCGCGTAACAGCGCAAATATTTCGTTAGCTTCCTTCTTTTTTTTCTTTTGTTCTCTCTCTCTCTCTCTTGTTTTCATTTGAGAGCTACGTGCACTTTCAGTGAAAACCTGTCCTTATCCCGGGTTGCGCACTTGAGCGTAATGGCGTCAGCTGTTCAGGAAACTCATACGCGTTCGTGCAGGAAGGACGCCGCGGCGGGCGATGTTCAAACGACAGCGACAAGTCACACGAGACGACGTACCGAGGTGAAACATTGCAGGACACATCGAGTACACCTTCGTTATGTGCAGCGTGAGAGCGCCTCAAAAGTATGCGGTTGGATGTCAAATACTGTAATACTTCGTCGTTGTTGTTCTTGCCGTGGCCTTGTCGTTCTCATTGATACTCATTATTCATCAATATTCATCACAATATTCTTCGGGGCTGTCTCGCGCGGTTGATCCAAGTTAGAACACTGAGTCGGCCAACGTTCCAGAAGTTTCCAGTGAACATTGGTGGAGTGGCCGCTGGGTGCCGGCACGAAACCTCTTCAAAACGTTCCTAAAGTCTTCACGTAAGCATTGTAATATTTAAGTGATGTGTGAAGAATCCAACATCAACTCAAGATTGCATTCTTAAATCGTTTAGCGCCTTTAGGTGTTTGCTCTCAACTGATACTGTTCTTTTTGTACATCTGCTAAAGGTCCAGCTAACTGTACGCAGCGCAAAAAAAAAAGAAAAAAAAGCACAGTTGTCAATTCGGTTGACATAAAGTCACAATAATGCCTGCAGTGAGAAGCGTCAAACCCCTAAAAAAATGTCACAGTTTCGCCCTAAGGGCGAAGCAATGAGTGCGATAGCAACACAGTAATGTCATACGAAGTAAGGTGAGCGGCTTTGGTAGCAATATGAATTGTAGTAAACATGAGCTGATTAAGTAAGCAGGTGTGCTGCGGCGTAAGTAGACCGACATGAAGAGAGACTCGATGAGCACGAGAAGGTGCGTGTGAAACGGTGGTGTTGATGAGAAAGGCTTCCCGTGGGCTGCGCGTGCGAAAGGACACACCTGGAGCGCTGCACTGCCGATCCGGGCAGCATTGCATGTGTAGCGTGCGTTGGAAAATGTAGCCCGACTATTACTAACTGAATGAACAAGCGTGGTGTGAGCGCGCACAAACAAACATGAATAGATCACACGGAATGAATGCAGACAACGACTGTAAAAACGCTGGCAGCAAGCAGATACGCCGCAGCGGGCGAAGGTACGCGCGGTCTATGGGGCTCTTGCGTTGCCCAGGGGGCGCTGCAAAAATGGTGCTAAAAAGCGCCTTCAAACCGAAACTGGGTAGTACCAAGCTCGGTCGTCTGCTTCCGAAAGCACGTTTACAATATGGACCCGCCACTTTCGGTTGTGTTGTACCACGGCTTGCAGCGAATATCGGGCGCCGAAGATTTTTCCATGGGTGGCATGCTGCGTCAAGGCAAGAAATTATGCAACGCCGAATACGTGTACGCCGTTCAAGAAATAAGCGGTGAAGTTTTCGTGCGGTGTCAATCGCAAGTGAAGCGAATCACGCACGTGCGAAGTTGAACTTCAGGTAAGGTTTGCACGCTGCTAGATTCAGGCATACAAACGCGAGGAAATGCGTTCTATAAATGAATTCACAGCAGCGATAAGCAGACATGTGTACGGAACTGCTCGAGCGCACGACGGTACGCGCCGCGACGGCAGTGGTCTTTCAGCATGCCGCGAAACGGCGTGTCTCCTGCAATCTTTGTTGACTGCATGCCGCTAGACAAGTAGTTATGCCTGCGCTTTAGTAGCGGCCATCTGTCTAGCAATTGATAAATAACTGATGAATGCGTATAAGCTCGCAGTAACGTACGTACGTGTGAATCCTGCTGCAGCGCGCGCTCGTGCACTGCTCGCTTGATGTAGCTTTTTAGTGACAGCGCTCGAACATCGATGGGCTGTAATCAGTACTACCTTGCTGTGCTGCCTCAACGTGCTGGCTTGAGGTCAAGGATGAGCACATTCAACTCTCTAACCTGTGCTGCTCGTAGTGGAGTAGTGAATTGTCACCGAATCAGCCCGACCATTTGTGGTCATTTGCACACACCTGGTCACTTCACCACTTCGCACCGGTCGAATTGTTAATTGTCGCTGTGGCCGGGTCTCGAATCGTGAATCACCAGCCATGCCTAGCTACTGCTATGTCGGTCTTCCATTTCGCTTACCCAACGCGACGAACTGCAGTTATCCAGCGTGAGGCCTTGAAGGAAAACGGTAGAATCTGATGTTGGGATTCTGACCTTCTTGTTCACGGCAGCCCACGACGCAGCAGTAACGACGGTGACGCTTTTTCGAGGCTGAGCTAGGTCTCTCCGGATCGGCGTCACCGATGTCTTCTGCTTCCAGCATTACGTCCCACGGCACACGGAGAGTCCGTTTTCGTAAAACTATAGGCTGCGGCCAGCTCGCAGCCTGGTCGCCATGGTCTTTGAGAAGTGACGAGCCTTTTCGCACTCGAAACAGGGCAGAAAAAAGTGCGAATCGACGCAAAACGCGGGCTAGAAACGTGCTTCGCCACAGGCAGGGCTCAATACTATCCAAGCTGGTACTACCCAGATGACGCTTTTCGCGGCCACCAGGCGCCGCTACTATACCTCAAACTCCAGCGCAAGACGCCCATCGCTTCAACGGAAACTGAGCGGCGAATGCACAGCGCATAAAGGTCTGAGCCGTGTGGAGATAAGAGACGGTGCGCGCGAGCGACGAGTGACGAGCGCGGTTGTTGGCAGAGTAAAAGTGCGCCCCCCCCCCCCCCCCCCCTCGCTCCCTCCGGCGCTGGCTTCCCGTTCCTTGCTTGCGCGTGGGAGATTGAGTGCGTTCGCTCTCCGTGATAGCGCGCGTCCCCGCACGCTTCCGCTCGGGCATACGGCGCGCGGTGAAGATATAATCTATACGGAACCTCACGGCGACGACGACGGTGACGGCAGAAATCCGGTTAAAGTGTCCATATAATTGCTATCGCAATAAAAATGGCAACACGCTCGGAGCGTGGTAAGGAAGAAGAAGTATACATGTGGTTTGTAGGGAGGGGGTATTAGAGACATTTCATATCGGAGTCCCACCGCTGCCACCAAACGTAGCAGACACGGCAGTTTCCTGCCTGGTGCAGCAAATTTTCAAAATCCTTCTCTTCGTCGTTCAGTTGGCGGTTTTTCGCCGTGTACTCCGTCAACTGATATAACATGGGTAAATAAGTAAATAAATTATGAAAAAAGAACATGCCACAACCGTGGCACATCAAACTCAAACGCCAACATTTAATGAGGGTATCATAAAAACGTTGGCATTAATAACCAGGTCTCTTTCTCCTGACCGACTCAGACTAAGGTACCGACATAGTAGCCGCGCCAGATTGTTGTTTCTTAAATGCTAACACTTGGGTAAGTGGTCACGCTAGTGCCGGCTAGACCAATACACAGAAAATACGATCCTCCCTCTTTCCTAACGCCCATCCCATTTAAGAAGAAGTGAAATGAAAGACCAACTCTAAAAAGAATTTTTAAAAATGTTCACGAGCAAGGACTTCGCACATACACCCTTGCATGCTAATGTGATACTATAAGATGTTATAAAAAATAAAAATATAAAACTAATATAAAAGCAACAACCGTAGCGTCATCAAGACAGACAAGAAAGGTGATAATCCAAACGGCAGGGCTATTGCGTTAAGTATGAACTGGCTATCCCGAGAACAATTCCTGTGACATCTCAAGCATCTGCTAGCCTACGGCCCAGGTGAGTGCTTGGCGATCCTTCGACATCACCAGATTTTTCGCAACGCGTATAGCCTTCATTCCGAAACCATAAACAGCGCTGCACGTAAAAAAAGCGCGGACAACGAAGGCGCACCTATATAACGAGGACGGATGCAGGTCAAAGGACGGAACCTTTATTGCGACATGTTCGGTGCACCGCACACACCTCCCTCCCGCCTGGCCTTTCGCGCCGAAGGGCGACGCGGCTGAGAGGTCCGTCGACGATAGAATGCGGGCGCCCTCCTCTCACCTCCTTTGCTTTCTCAGCGCACACTTAATCGAACGAAGAGCGCAACCGAGCTTTGAACGCCAGTTCACGCGCGCGCACGATAAGGCAGCGACCTTGTCGCCTTTTCGTCTTCCGGCATCTTTGTCTCCTCTTCTTTTTTTTTCTTTTTTTTTGCTTGTTGTGTTTCGTCGTTGATTTGTTGCATCCTCTACGCTGCGTGCCGGCATCCTCCGCTTCTGCGATTGTACCGCTGGTATCGCCGACGATGTCGATGCCTCGCGGTCGATGATGTTCCGATTCGCGGCCTCGAGCCCCTCATCTCGCGACGCGCACTTCCGAAGGGGAGCGCGAGACTGACCGACCACCTCCATGGTCATTACGCGCACACGACTGTGTGTACACGCTCCCTCGAGACCTCTCGTAACAAACGAGCTCGATTATTGGCGCCGCACAAAAGATGCTCTATAGGTACGTACGTGCGAGCTGCGCCGTTTATGCTAACGCCTCGAGATGCGAAATGCGTGCCTGAAGAGAGAGGCGGGTGAGCGAGAGTGTACGACGGCGAACGCTCTCATTGAATTTCCTGCCGGAGGCGCGCCGCACACGATGAAGGAGATCGCGGTCGGTCGTGTTCACGACTCGGCTCATCTCGCGCAGTGAGCGCGTCTGTGTAACGGTGTAGAACCGCTGTGTGCGCCTCTTACGAAGGAGGTGTTTGTTGACTTACCCGCGTATTCAGAAATGCATCCTAAGTTGAAGCCGATGCCTGACTTGATCTGTAAGTGACGGCTGTCGTGAACGCGCCGGAAATACAATAGAGAGTTTTATATTAGGGGGACGCAAGCGTTGGGGCCGCCTAACGCTTGGGGCCACGGTACTGGGCAAGCGCAGTAGGTGTCAGCGCATGCGCAGTACAATGGCCCCCAGCGCTAGGGGGCCCCAACGCTTGCGTCCCCCTATATCTAAAACTTTCTATTGAGCGTCTTGGTCTCGTTCACGCTACGCGTCATTCAGATCAACTTAAGCATGGGCTTCAAGCTAAGATGCGCATTGCTGATTACGAGGGTTCTGCCTCGCCAGAGTTGTCTGTCCGCTGTAGCATCGTTCCGCTGACTTTGGGCGTCATCCAAGAACAGCGGCCTTGCAGATATTATGCAGAAAACCTTAGTGCTGCACTGAGCTTTTGATAAGTTCACCGAGCTAATCAAGTAATCTATAGAATTTATCAGTCTAGCATTTTGTCTACGTCTCCTTAATCTTTTGTCTATTCCTTAAAAACCTTTAATCTACATTGTACCGTTACCTACGCCTGTAACGAATCCGCACCTATAAATTTTGTCCCAGCTTTATTCTTTGTACCAATACTGTAAACGTCTCTTGCTTATCTCGACTGGTAACCGGATAATGCTTCCGTCTGCTTTGAATATCAGCGCTTCTGGAATGTGTACGTTACCTATGGGCCTCGCTGGTTGAATACCTTCGCATTCCTTTAGGATGGGCTGAGTTGTACCCGGATTTTCGCTACAACGGACACATGCGAATATTGCGAATATTGGTTCCGGTATGTTTTGTCCTCGGACAACCGCTCGGGCCTCAAATAGCAATTCACTGCCCTTCGTGTTATCGCGCGGACTCTCCTTTCTAATTTCTTTGTTGCCATTCTTATAAATCTCTAGATTCATTTTTTTTTCGTTTGCATCCACTGTACTCTCTGTTTCTCTCACTTTCTTTCTGATGACCCCTGCTTGTGCATTTATACTTTCAATTACTCTGTACCTATTTGCCAACGTTCTTGACCTCTTCCTGCATTTTGTGTCCCCGCATTTGAGGTAGATATGCGTGCACTTTAGCCGACCCTCCCCCCCCCTTCCCCCCCCCCCCCATTCATGATGTTTCCGAGTCTTTCTTTAAAACTGGTTTCGCTCTGCGCTTCTCTGACGTAAAAAAAAAGATAAAAATAAAAAAGACTCAACCATTGTCACCCTGCACGGTCTCATTTGTGGTTTTACCGTGGACACCCAAAGCCAACCGGCCCACCAATCTTTGGTTAACTTGTATTCCGGCAAAATGTCTGAATTTAGGCACAAAATGCCGTTTGCGAACATTAGCTCCTTTCTAGATTCCACGCACCACCTCATATTTATTGTGGCCCCAAAGTGCTCTTTGTATCATTATTGCTGCATTCCGCTTCCCCTTTATTTTCAGACTATCGTGGTGGTTGCTTGAGTAAGTCTTTCCTTCGTTGATGTATACGCTGATGCAATTATATTGCTTGATTATGATTATGACTTGCTATTGAACTGTTACCCAGTCATCTTGGAGGCACGTGCATATACTGCTACCCCATTTTACTTTTATATGGGTGAAATTCCACTAAGTTATGAGAATGACTAAAAACAATGCTGATTGTGTTTCACTAATAACATGTCCGACATCCCCATTGACTAGCGTCTACTATCACAAAACAGATTTACCGTAAGAACATTTCTTTTTTTTTAATGCGAGCCGTATAGTTTCTTTAACTACACTTAATTGCTACGGTTACTTTTAATGCCACGCTTGACAACGCTCTGAAGCGAAAACGCAGCTGGTGGCCGCATGATACAAACGCTTCGCGTCCTCGCTAAAACGGACCCCTTAGAAGGCTGACTTCCGCTTTAAACGGCTTCCGCGCGAGTTGCTCCGTAAATTTTGCGCCACAGAGGGCAGTAGTTTAATCACTGTAATGCAGCGTAATCACGGCATGCGAAGTCAAAGGGCGCTACGGTGCTGATGAAGAAAGAAAGAAACGGGAGCGACGGAAGGAGGTTTCTGTCCTGTCCCGGCAAAACTGCGCAGCATCACAAATGCTGGAGGCTGACGTCAGCTTATCGGGCGCCACGTTCGCAAAGCTGTTCGCGCACGACGACGATTGCTGATTGTTCGACTACCCATCGGTTGCCACCTCAGGACAGCCAGCGATGCAACTAGAGTTGTTAGCTGGGGGCGTATTCTGCGACGATCGTCTCGGCGATACTATTGCCTTCGGGTGACGTAGAGCTCAACCAGCCAATCAGCCGTCCGATTTTACTCAACCGGCCAATCAGCGCGCGCCTGACGGCGATTCTGTCGCCGAGGCGATGGTACTATCGCAGAAAGCTATCGTCGCAGAATGCGTCCCCTGGCTTCAGGTAGCCGAAATCTCGTGTATTCCGATTGTGAATAGCTTTGTGGGACAGCTTTGGGAACACCTAAGTGGACACCGCTGTTAAACACCTCATGAACAACATAGTGAACCCGAGTTCTGTTCACAACATTATTATAACTCACACAAGATTCATAACAATCCGTAATTAGTCGAAACATTTGTTTCGCTGACGTGTCAATGGCTATACCGCGAGTGACAGGCGCCCTGGCTCTTACATTGGTATTTACACGTGTGTACTGGCGTGAGGACGCCATCGGTCATGTCATGATGAAAATTAAGGTTCTCTTAATTGACCCTCGAAGATAAACGACACTGTTATTGGCGGTACTTCGGAGGGAGACCACGTGGAACGGCCGACTGCTGACTGCTTCCGTTCTGTGTAGTTCGGTGTTTTCGCTTGTCCTCGGCAATATAGTTTCCCCCCTTCACCCCACACACACACACACACACACACACACACACACACACACACACACACACACACACACACACACACACACACACACACACACACACACACACACACACGCACACGCACACGCACACGCACACGCACGCACGCACGCACGCACGCATACATACATACATATATGTTGGCAAAGCTATTCGCAGATGTGTTCCTACGGCTTCTATTCTGTTGTGTTTAAGAATGCTTAAGATGTTTACAGATGATGTTCAAGAGACGGGTTACTGAGGGGAAAAAATTAATCTCGGACAAACCACTGCTGCTCTCTTTCTCTATTCTACAACGAAAATGTTTCGTCGGGACAGTGTCAGATAGGTGCTTGTGATAAGAGGTGTGGTCTAATGATGTACGCAGTGGTATACCTCCTCTGTTCTGTCATGTGAACTGAGCTCAAACGGAACTCTGCGTTTAGATCGTCCGTTAATATTTATTAAACATTCAGAACTGGCTATCATCAAAGATTAGGGGACTTCAAAGTGCATCCCGCATTTGAGTGTCGGCGTGGAACACTGATTAGACGCTCGCATAGTGTTTGTCATCCAGAGTACATTGCGTACGGAACTCCGAATTTGGCTTGTCCACTGTCTTTACGTCAGCTGTAGGTTACACTAGTACTGCACCGTTTTAGGGGCACATACTGTTGGCACGGGCATGCGCGGAGTTGGAGGAGCGCGACGCTGGGCAATGCAGCGAAAGCGAGACGAAGAAGGATCGGCCGCTGGGAGAGAAACGAGGTCGGAAGACTCCGCGGCGGCCCGTTTTGTCTCTGGCTGCAATTACCGCGGAGCGTTTACGCGCCGGCGAGCTTCCTTCGCATCACCACTGTCGCGTCACTCGCCTTGTCCTTGCACGGGGACGCTTGGCCGCCCGCAGCGAGCTGGCCATCCGAGACGTGTGTTGTCGACGGCCGCGCTGGTCCGGCACGAAGACACGCTGGATTCCAGCTCGCTCTCTCCGGGCCGGGGCTATACATTTCAAGGGCCGTTCCCGTCTTTCCGTATTTTTACCTCGTCTTCGTGTGGCATTCGCCTTTAAAGGAACATTAAAGGGCGATAGTAAGTCGGTTTAGGAAGCCCGTTTGCATTCGAGGACAGCACACTAGGTGGCGTAATGAAAATTGGACATTTTAACTCGCACAACGGAGCGTCAGCTTGCGCAAGACATGCAGGAATAATTGGACATCTCTGGGAGAGCCCTTGTAGTGAACATGCAAGGTGTTACTTTCCCTCTTTTTTTCTTTTTGACAATCATCAACATCATCATCATCATCATCATCATCAGCCTATATTTTATGTCCACTGCAGGACGAAGGCCTCTCCCTGCGATCTCCAATTACCCCTCCCCTGTCTTGCGCTAGCGTATTCCAACTTGCGCCTGCAAATTTCCTAACTTCATCATCCCATCTGGTTTTCTGCCGACCTCGACTGCGCTTCCCTTCTCTTGGTATCCATTCTGTAACCCTAATGGTCCACCGGTTATCCATCCTACGCATTACATGGCCTGCCCAGCTCCATTTCTTCCGCTTAATGTCAACTAGAATATCGGCTATCCCCGTTTGTTCTCTGATCCACACCGCTCTCTTCCTGTCTCTTAACGTTAGTCCTAAGATTTTTCGTTCCATCGCTCTTTGTGCGGTTCTTAACTTGTTCTCGAGCTTCTTTGTTAACCTCCAAGTTTCTGCCCCATATGTTAGCACCGGTAGAATGCAATGATTGTACACTTTTCTCTTCAACGACAGTGGTAAGCTCCCAGTCAGGATTTGGTAATGCCTGCCGTATGCACTCCAACCCAATTTTATTCTTCTGTAAATTTCTTTCTCGTGATCGGGGTCCCCTGTGAGTAATTGACTTAGATAAACGTACTCCTTTACAGACTCTAGAGGCTGACTGGCGATCCTGAATTCTTGTTTCTTTGCAGGCTATTGAACATTATCTTTGTATTCTGCATATTCACCTTCAACCCAATTCTTACACTTTCTCGATTAAGGTCCTCAATCATTTGTTGTAATTCGTCTCCATTGTTGCTGAATAGGACAATGTCATCTGCAAGCCGAAGGTTGCTGAGATATTCGCCGTTGATCTTCACTCCTAAGCGTTCCCAGTCTAAGAGCTTGAATACTTCTTCTAAGCATGCAGTGAATAGCATTGGAGAGATTGTGTCTCCTTGCATGACCCCTTTCTTGATAGGTAACTTTCTACTTTCTTTGTGGAGAACCAAGGTAGCTGTGGAATCTTTGTAGATATTTGCCAAGTTTTATGTATGCCTCCTGTACTCCTTGAATACGCAATGCCTCTATGACTGCTGGTATCTCACCTTAATCAAATGCATTTTCATAATCTATGAAAGCCATGTAGAGAGGTTGATTGTACTCCGCAGATTTCTCGATTACCTTATTTATGACATGGATATGATCCATCGTAGAATATCCCTTCCTGAAGCCAGCCTGTTCTCTTGGTTGGCTGAAGTCAAGTGTTGCCCTGATTCTATTGGAAATTATCTTGGTGAATATTTTATACAATACTGAAAGCAAGCTAATGGGTCTATAATTCTTCAGTTCTTTAACGTCTCCCTTCTTATGGATTAGTATAATGTTGGCGTTCTTCCAGCTCTCTTCCAGCGTTCTTCCAGTTCTTTTGACAATACACATTTTTAAATAAAATGGCTGTAAGACGAGTTCCTAGACGAGGCGAACATACTTTGCCGTGTGAGTTTCAGAAGACTAATAAACAAATAATTAATAATTAACTTTTTTGTTAGTGCCTTAGGGGAGTTCTTTAAATGGCGAGATTGAAGGCGGTCACATTTTATTTGGCCCGTATTCACAAAAAAATCTCTCTCTCTTTATAATTGTCCCTAAGAGAAAATTCCCACCACTCATCAGGCTGGACACATTCGGAAGGCGACCGGGCAATGGCAAAGAGCACTTGGGAACGAAAAGCTTCGTGAATTCGGCCCCCCTTTTCTTTATCCCGATTGGCCGGCGCCCTTTCCTGCTAATCGTTCTGTCGCTGAGCGCAAATATGGTATAGTCGCGGGCTGATGTTTGCTGCCCAACTAGCTGTCACAATAGTTAATGCTTCGATGATTCTCATTTGCAGCGGCCGGGACGGTAGAAACTGGATTCGCTTTCCGATAATAGCCGGCCCCTCGCGTCTGCTTTTTCGTCCCCTGAAGGTCGCGCCACTTCGGCACAACGTCGTTTGCGATAACTTTACGGTAGCTGAAAGGGAAGCTCTTTACTTTTTGAAGCGATATAAGGATGCCTTAGAACGCGCACTTATAAAGCGAGGTACAATAAAGAAGAAGAAGAAGCATGTGCTTGCTGCGGTAAAGATAGGGAAACGATGGAGCATGTTTTATTAAAAAGTGAAGATGTCTGCCCAGCGGTCGATTTAGGCACCTCTGTCCTCTAGCCTCCTTGCAGCCCTTGGGTTCAGCGAGAGCAGGGGGAAAGTAAACATGTCCGCAATAGAGATTAGTAACAGGCGATTGGAAGATAATGGGAAGAAAAGTAGGGAAACGACAAACAACGTACAAGAACAAAGTTCCCAAACAGGGGTTCAGAAAGTTTGATAATGGGAATTCTTCGTGTTGTTTGTTTTTTCTTTCTTTTTATTTTTGGACTACAGGTAGGACATTAGGCAATATAACCACGAGCTTGGTGGCGCAACCTACCGCCCCATACCAAAGGGGACGTTCCTAGCATCCATCCATCCATCCATCCATCCATCCATCCATCCATCCATCCATCCAACCGTAACTGCGTGTAAGGCGCACGCGGTTACGGTTGGGTTACGGTTGTCTATCGAGAGTGATAGGGACCGGCTGGAAAGGAGGCGAGAATGGCAAAAATGAGACTTAGATAGCGAGAGAGAGAGAGAGAAAGAGACAAACGGCAAGGGCGACGCGGCGGAAAGCTCGTGTGAACGGGGGCAGGAAGACATTCGTCTACGCGTAGACGAGCAGCCGCCGCTGCTGAACCGCATGCGCACCTTTTTCGCGAGCGCGTCTCACAGAGCGCCCGCTCGCTCGCCGCTCACGCATGGCTGCCGTAATGCGCGCGCTAAACCGCCGTGGACTCCGTGGCCTTTCCCACATGTATACATACGGAGCGCATTAACTGCAGTACGCGGCCGCCCGGGGAAGGCGACTGCGACGCATACACGCCGCGGCGTTTCTAGCTCGCTCGCTCGCCTCGCGTCGTCGTCTTCGTTTCACAGCAGCGAGCATGGCCTCTGAGATTACTCGTGCAAATCTCGGAGGCCATTGCAGCGAGCGTTGAGTTTCCTGCTAAAATTACTACTGGGAATTGTGGCGTTGCGATCGTCCAGCTTCCATCGGAGGAATGGCTAGTGCGTGGATTTGCCTGATGTTCGGTCTTGTGGCTTCGGACGTTCTTGCGGCTTTATTTATTACGCTTTGTCTGAATGTGTAGACTTGAATTTTCGAGCGATCGCATGTTTTTTTCTCAACGCATTAAGTCAACAATACTCTGCGCCACGCGCATAACCTTTGTGAATCGTTGCATTCATAACGCTCTATTATAAAGAGAAGGATCCCCTTGCGATCCCTAACTCCCAGACTTCGCTGAGAGTGTCTTGCCTCAACTCTCAACGCAGTCATGCCCACTTGCTCAGTCAACACACTCGGCCCCCAATGTCTCAACACGGGACAACACGCATACGACGAGTCGGCTTATGTGCGTCGCCATCTGTACTACCTCTACAGCTGTGCCGGTGATCGCCTCCATTCTCTACGAAAATACGCAGTCAAACAACGAATGGTACCTAAATAACCTTACTGAAACAAATATGCGCCTTCAAGCGCATAATTCTAATTTATTGAGTTATATCAACTTGCAAACTGATCAGATTAGGGTTGTCTGAAGCTGGAAGGATGAAATTTAGGTAAATCCACATGTTGTATCCCGTCATCCCCATGATGGCTGAACGAAGGCTGTTCCTGTAGGCACTATATGCAGCATATTTTCGAAACTCGGTCAAGTTCTGCAGGGATCGAATCCTGTGACTTCTTAGCGCTTATTGCGGTAGTCTTGCGTTAACTCTGTGGGATCACTAGTGCAGCGAAGACGGAAAAAAAAAGAAACAACGAGAAGAAAAAAAAAACACAAAATTGAAGCATGAACCCTGGGGGAGTAGCTGGTCCGCTCGTCGGCAAGCAACGTTGATGGGGTGATCGAACAAGTTAAATGTCAAGACAACTGATTAAAGTTCGATCTCGCCGAGGCAGCTGACGACAGACAGGAACACGACTACAAAATACCAACGCTGTAGAACTCGTATACACCCTTTCCACGGCGATCCTGTGGGCGCCGCCATGTTTGATCACGTGGTGAGGTGTTCATGGATTGCCTCAGCTGCCTCCGTTAAATGCCTCCGTGTTTACAATGGGTGTGCATGGCACTGGTGCGGCTCTGCAAACCTTTGTTTCGGTGGATATCGTAGACGGCGACTGGATGGACGACACGAAGCTTTGGCAACAGCTTCAGATGACATGTAAGTGATTTCAAAGCTCATTACGCCTCGTCCAAACGGTGCGGGCAGCGTATACAGTGCTTGCATACTGGAAGCGGAGCTAGAATTGTGTTCCAAGCTGTCCAGACTTCTTGCTTCCGAATTAAATTAGGATGATCGACTGTCTTTTAGTGGCACGAGAATCGAGTCACACTCTTGTTTCTTGCGCAGCACTTCCGGTTCACCTCCTGAGACGACCGGGGACGAAATTAAAAAAAAAATAGTACAGTACAATATTAATGTGTTTCATTATAGATATGCTATCAGAGCATAAGTTTAGTTACAAGTTGAGTTATTTAATTGTCTGGAATAATTAGAATTAATTAGAATTAACGCCGAGGTACGAGAGCTACTAAGAGACACAAAAATCAAAGATTATGGTCGCCTACCGTTTTTTTTCTCTTCATTCTTTATTTGCCAATCACTTTGAAGCAGCGGCTGATCATGTTCCTGACTCAGTAGCGTTCCTCGCTTCCGTCGCTGTCTGATTGTTTACGTTCTGCCTAATCGCTCGTGGCTCGCCTGTGTGCTTAGTTGCGGTAGGTTTGTTCTTGCCGCGCACAAGGCTTGGAACGCAAATGTTCTCTACTTTGTACAGCATGTAGCAAAGACATATTATCGCTAATCATTCGCTTCCTCTTTGAACCGTCACGAATCATTGAGCTTCGTACATTCGTGTGCTGTCGGTCTCGTCCGTCACCCACGATTCGGCAGATTGATTACAGAGTGCGCCCATTCATGATTTTTTATTCTTAATACGTGAGGGATAGAGCATCCGTAAGTTTGAGTGTGAGTTGGGGTGGATGTGTGTTGATAACGTGGGCGAGAAACTTACTATGCGAGGAAGCGGTGCTCCCCCTTTGTTACTGTGTATAACGAGCGGCCTACTCATTCTTGCCTGGCGTACGTTCCGCGGTTGAAGATTAGCGATACAACGCTGGCGGACGGGTGAATTTTTTATCCTCGGGGAAAACCGTCCATCACGAAGGAACGGCCACAGAGGCAGTCCTTGCGTAACAGCGGCCCGTGAACTTACACGATTCCTTGAATTCTTTCAAGAGCCAATCACTATTTATGCAGCCAACTACTGCACACGTCTTCCCTATACCGTTCCACACTTTGCAGCATGAATGGAGAATAGTGCGTTTGCGATCACTCACTTGCATTCGCGACAGCTGATCGCACTGCATAGCAATGTAGAATCAGTAATGGTTTCGGATTGGCCTGAGGCAACGTGCGGCGCGACGCCGGAAGCGCCATCTCGTTCTTCTAGAGCCAACTACTACGCCAAACTGAGGGTCTATAGGATATACGAATTAGAAGCCCAACAGGGGACCGGAATGAATGCTTGTTTTTCTGTCTTGAAAGTGTTGCTTTCGTCCTATCGGCGCAGGCGCGCCGTTTTCAGCGCGAATGAAGGCCGCTTTCGTGGTTGGTCGAGCGAAATGGCTTTTAAAGCCCGTTCAACTTGCGACAAACCGCTTGTTACGGTCGCATTGACACAGAAAAAAAAAAACGGTTCTCATGTGGCGAAAGTGTCGGATATAGATATAATTTTTATTTGTGAGGAGAGAGTCAGGGAGAGCCAAAGAAAAAAAGGCAGGCAGGTGAACCCTAATGGTGGTAAAGGGATAAAAATGAATGAAAAGTGATGAAGCTACAGTTGGCGGAAATATTTTGAGAGTCGCGCAAGGTATAGGCTGCCAACAATTCTGCATCAGCGTTCTATACGCCTCGACAGTATCACTCGCTCTGAAAAACCTTGGTACAGGTCTGGTGGGGCAGTGTACCTCGTACCGGTCGATGTCTGTATCGCGCATTCGCTGAGTTCGCGTATACCATTCGGCGCGTGACTTTCACGCAGCCGCGCACTTATACAAGATCAGCAGTGAAAGAACAGGATAAACTCTTTCGTAGACAGAACGTGACGCAAGTGACAATTGCGAGCCCTTACGAACAACCTAATGTTTATTCTGTCAAGCCGCAAGATGTTCATTCCTGGACGAAAAAAAAAAAAGAAAGGAAAAAAAGAAACCGAAATTTGTTCCTGTCTTTAGCCCTGTTCTTCCTGTCGTTCCTGTCATGAACGAACTCGACCGAAAGATTAAGTTCCTTCCGTTCATTACGCGTAAGCATTTAAGTTCCGCGACTCGTCTACAAAGTTTCAAGACAAAGCATAGATGACGACGTAAACGCTTGTCGCTCTGTGTTCTGCTTTCCCGCGGCGGCTAATTCGCCATGATGGCCCGCGATTAAGTGACCGCGCGGTTTACTTTGTCATCTTCATCACCGTCGTCTCGACTCCGTGCAATCCAGTTTTTTGTTCCGGGCTTTTCGGGCACGCAGAAGCAGCACGTTGCTCCTGCGGTTGCCGCTCGAGCTAGGGCGCACGATATAGTTCGTGAACTGGCCGGAGCAACTCAGTGCGCGCTTTTACATCTTTTTTTTACAGCACCGCGGCCGCCAATTCTTCTTCCTGGTTGCACCATCGCGCGCGCTGCCCCCACGGCGCCAAATTACTCATCACGATTGCCCCGGCCAACTCGAGCGCGCTGCTCGTTCCGCCCAATTAACCTTTCCGTGCCTTTTGTGTCTGTGAGAAAAGCGACGCAGCAGCAGCAGGAGCGACAGGTCGTCTCCGGCCAGCAGCAGCAGCCTTATTCTTCGCTTTCGCTACGCGTGCTTTCATTTTGCACGAGCTGCCCCCCCCCCCTCCCCCTCCCCTCCACCGGCATCAGCATTCGTACCGCATTACCAGCGTGTGTAAACGAGTAAAACAACACACGCCGCCTCCCTACCCAGCACCGCGCGTTCATCGTCTTCATTGTCTTCACTCGCGCAGTCGTCATCGCGAACTTCTCTCGCGCGCGCCGTCTGCGCGCTGCGCATCTTCGCTCGTCCGCTATAGTTCAGCAACGTGCTCGCGTTCTTTCGTGCGCGATAATGTATGCAAAAGCCGCTACCACTCGCCGAACGCAGCATCCCATTGTGTGTGCCCCCGTAGCGGCGCACGCAATATGCTTTGGATCCAGTTGGCTCGCGGAGCGACTCGTTCGGAAGTCCCGGTCGACCTGCTCGCGCTCCTATAGCTTTACGGTGGGTTCCAATTCAGCTCGAGTTCGTTGTGAAGAAAGGGAACACCTGAAACGAGACCCAGGTTAAATGGACACTAAAGTGTGACAGAAAAATTGGTACACTGATAAAGTATTCTTTCAAAACTCAATTTTCATTAATTTCGCCTTACTATATAGGGTGATTATTAGAAGGAAGAATGAAAACGTGTTATTTATTATTATGCGCCCATGCTTTTCAAAGGTTAAAGTATTTCTTTTTTCTTATTTGGGCCGTTGTGCCACTGTAAATGTTCTCGCAACTCTGCTGATTACAAAAAGAAAATTTAGTAATTTTGTGATAAAGGTTAGGAATACACATATTTGGCGTATTCCAGAAAAACGATAATGAAATCTACAACTTTTCAAAAATTTTCCCCTTTTTGTATCACTTTCTTGAAACCTATACGACTTTTTCTATAGATAACTACCAAAGCGCGATCAAATTCTACTGCGCATGAGCAACGAAGGATAACGCTATATATTTTTTTTCTTGGGCTTAAAAGCACTGTACAAAACACACTGAACACTTCAGACTTCAGGAAACACATGGGTTCGGAGGCCTTTCTTAAACTAGTTTGAAGGTTGGAACGGCGCGTCTTTTTTTTTTTTTTTTTTATTAGGGTGTTGGATAATCGCTGTGCGCCTTGCGGTCTTTCAAAGCACGCACTGCGCCCAGAATTTCGGAGGCCATTGAGTATTGCGTTACCGCTTCACAGATAGCGCATTGTCGAACTAACAATAAGCACTGGATCCGCGTGCCGGGCAAAAACGTCGTTGCAAACACCTTTTATGTCTAAAGAAACCTACAGACTTCTACTGATTTTTCAAAGTAAAATCTACTAAAATGTCTCCTTTTTCTGACCTGTGACCACCTTGCTATGGTTGCAGGCAGAGCGGATAAACGCCGGTCGACATGGAACGGCGCTCGGACGCTCGTAATCGCTCGATTGGGCCGGCGAATTTCGGGACAGCGCTTAGCGCCAGCGCCGCGAGTCGCCGAGTGGCTTAGCTCGTCCTGCACGCGGCCATGCGAGTAACGACCCCGTTAATGGCGCCGGTTCGCCCATAACCGTGGCCAATTCACGCTGGACACCTCTTTTCCTCGGTCTGGATAAACACGTGTCGGCTTTTCGCGAGCCATTTTCCGCAAAGTCGCCGTCAACTCCCGTCAACAAGCGCTATCGAGGAACGATGCTTCACCGCTTCGCACGTATGTCGTCGTGGTACCTAAAATCGAGCGCCGATGGTTGGGGCAGCGTTTTAAACTAAGGTTCAGGCTGGGATACCTCACACGTTTTTTTTTTTCTTGCTTTTTTAAGGCTAATTAGTTCGGTCAGTCGCCGTAGGGGAGGTGGCGGCGCGCGCATCTTACAAATATTGTTTACCCTATCCTTATTACCTCGCTCATTTTGAATCGAGGACATCGGCTTCAATGCATGTCGTTAGGGAGAAGCTGATTCACATGGGGGATCCGAGATAGATCGTTATAAGTACGCACTACTAAGTGTTGAAATGTCTTCAGATAAAGGGGACTGCGGAATTTGCGACAGCGATGAAGCGACACGCGTGCGAGTGCAACTATATCAGCTGCAAATCAGATTCACAGCTGCAAACAGACAGCGTACCCGATCGATCAAAAGACGACGCCAACTACGCCGCACCGTCTGATTTCTTTCCTATCGGGCCCTTGCCACGAGTATCTGTGTTCGAAAAGGCGTTTGTTAAAGCTGGCTTCTCTGTAGTAACGTACCTTGTGCGGAGAAGCCACCTGAACGATTACTCGCGTTTTCTATGGGCAATAATGCTTCTTCCTGAACATGTGCAGGAAAAAAGCTTGCCTGTGGCAGCAGTATGTGTTGTTAAAAACTTCAAATAAATTGAAAGGAAAGTGTCTTCCAAATGCGGTGGAAAAACAGACAGATTATTCATACGAACAATATTAAGAGTACGCTTTAGCTCGAGGCGGCCTTCGATTCTACTACGTGCAAAACGGAAAAATGATTTGATTAAGCGGCCCGTTGAATGATTTCAGTTTGTAGCATCTAAAAGATAAAGCTGAACTTAAGCGACGGATTGCGGCGGAACTTCGATATCGGGCAAGACCTCAAGTTTTTCCCAAATAATTATCGCATGTAAGCAAGTTTTTTGTTTTTTGTTTTTTAAGAAATTGTAGCTTAGAGTTCGCAAGTCCTCAGATCTGTACCATAAGCAGTTATAGGATTTTTTTCGTAAACAGCATATGTTAGAGCATTTTAAGTGGCCAAAAGAGATGCATGACTTTTCCGCTTGCGTAACAGTGTTAGGATATCAATGATTGTTTTACAAAAGTCGTAACCGGAAATTACATAGTGGCATATTTCAGAGCGCTGTATAATACATAAATTGTGCCGGAATTATAGATGCCTGAATGGATCCATTTTACAAAATCGAAATATTATTTTTTTCCCGTTTCAAGTTACATAGTTGTAGACTTGGTGCTTCGGTATGTTTAAATTTTGCTATATTAAACAATTTGTAAAGGCTGATGTCGATCAAAGGTTAGAGAAAGGCAAAATGGCATGTTGTAATGAGAATACCAACACTAATAATGAGTAATAATTAATTGAGAACTACTAAATAAATAGGGAGAGAGATGGAGATGCAAATTTAACAGGGCAATCGGTTGGACTCAATCAGAATTTCCTGGGCGGCGTGATTATTCTTGGCCTCCAAGGTTATTTTTCTTGCAGCAGTAA
This sequence comes from Dermacentor silvarum, assembly GCF_013339745.2. Taxonomy (NCBI): domain Eukaryota; kingdom Metazoa; phylum Arthropoda; class Arachnida; order Ixodida; family Ixodidae; genus Dermacentor; species Dermacentor silvarum. The sequence goes on from NC_051164.1 coordinate 62,535,986, forward strand.
AGCAGTGACAACACAGACAGGAAGCGTTGAATTATTTCTTCCTCAGTACAATAAAGAAACAGAAATAAAAAAAAGGAAGAACACACCACGGAAGGGGGGGGGGGGGGGGGGGTTGCATTGTATAAGCAAAAGTTTAAGTATAGCGTATAGGGAATGCGGCAACGTAATTTGTTGAGGCAGACCTCAAGTATATCTGTGTTGCAGATATCGCTACGCCATGGAAATAAGATGTCCCATAAAAATCTGGAGAAGCAGAGAGCACTGGGTCTGATAACGTTCTCGTAAGCCTATACGCGTTCGAGATCTAGCCGCCGTGATCTGGGCTGTCAGTGGTAGGATAGGAACGGCTGGGCCGCAGAACGACACCTTTGTGTGTGAATCGACAGTTTCGTTCGTCCACCATCAATTGATCATAATAATGAAGGCGATCCTTAAACATTTGCACCCACAATGGAGGTACAGGCAACGAACCTCGGAATTGAACGAAACCTACATGTAATAATAACAAGAGGAATGGGACGAACTGCTAGCAAAATATACAAATATTAAAAAATAAAGGGGGGTGGGGGTGGGGGGTGAAACAATAGTATGTAGTTTAGTTGTAAGACCGCATGAATGGACTGTTCCGTTTTGTTTACATTTGAAAGAGCTTAGAACAAGGTTCATTTAATGGTTCAGACCGAAAAAGAATGCGTAATAAAAGTAACAGGCACTGCAAAGGAAGTAGAAATTAGCATGGTGAACGTTTGGTACATAGAAGGACGTCAAAAAAACAGCGTCAAACACATCGTTGCGTCTCAAACCTAATGCCGAGATTCCAAGGCAGAGTTTTGAAACACTTAAAACAAAGCGGAGCTTCATTTTCTTTGAATAATAAACCGTTGAATAAGACGGGTATTACCACGGTATTTCAGCAGAATGCAACACAACACAACAACACACTTGCTAAAGCGAATATTGTCAGCTGCCACTTTACCCGTATTTGTCATTTCGCGATTCAATATGCATTTGCGTTCCCACGGCGCATGAAATCAAGTCTACGAAATTCAACGAGTCATGAAAAGTCATGATCTCCAGGCAGAGTTGACTGTTTCCTGTATTTATTTCGCGAGAGCTGCGCTAACAAGTGGGCGACCTTTCAGAGTTTTTAACATGGGGCGAAGGATTTCTCTATCTGGCTGATTAAAGTGGAGCTCGAATAGGAAACTATTTCTCCTTTCCTAAGCACTCAAATTTCTAAGTCGCGTTGTCGGTTTCGACCTGCTTCTTGGCAGTCTATTTACTGCTAACCTGCCTTCCGTTTATTACATCGCATACGAACTTCCTTTTCCGCGTTTTCTTCTTGGTGCTTTCAACGTCTGGGCTCTTGTCATTGCCTCCTTCATAAACCGCCTTTCCGCCTCCGCGCGACGTATAGGAAGTCAATCCTCGAGCTCTCTTATCGGAATTTAATAAATGGAGCGCGGCAGCGCGCCCACTTTCGCCAAAAATGTAGCGCGCGAATCGGCCGTTTCGCAAACAGACCGGAGCCTCCACCGCGCAAGACCCGCACGTCGTCTGCTACGCTGCGTGCGTGCGGAAACAGACGGCGCAGACCGCCGCTAGAGCTGCGGCGGCGGTGACGTGCCGCGACGGCCTGTACGGTGGCGCCCTCTCAGCGACCGGCCGGTCGGCGGCACCGCCTCCGTGGATGACGACGACGCCGCCGCGGCCGCCGCTTGCTTGCCCGCCGTTGTTCCTCAGTGGGTGCCGGCTGCTCGTCGACGGCGAGCGTGCCCCGCGCTCCGTGAACGCTCGCTAGGCCTAACCCCCTGCGCCGCCAGCTTTCGCCGCACTTTCGCCGCGCCGTTGCGCGCGATTTGCATCGTCTTCCCGTGGCTGTGAACGTGTGGGTGTCCCCTCCCGACGCTCGTGCAGACGTCGGCGTCAGCAGCGCGAGCGCCCGGACGCCTCGCTCTAGAGTGGGTGCGCGTTTTGAGTGTTTTTGCTCCGCGCGTGTGGTGTTGTGTTGTGTGTGCTCTTCGGCGGCTCGGACGACTTCGGGCCCGCCGCACCGGCGCCTCGTCGACGGCGTGCCCGCCACTTCGAAAGTCGAGTTGCCCGTTAAAGCACGAGGTGAGCTCCGTGTTCTCTGTTTTTCCTTTAGTCTAATTCGTTCGCCCGCTGCTCTCTTCGGTTGTTTTGAAGCGTAGCGTTACCACAGCAACTCCAACGCCGCCGGGCGAGCGGCGGGTCCTTTTTTTTTTTCGCCTTCTGGCGTGGGCAGCATCTGTCGTCTGCTCCACGTCTGCGCGTCGTCTGTAAGCGGTCACGCCGGCACGCTGCTGACCACGCCACCTTTGTAGTCTTCGAACAATCCTTTACAATGTAGCATTGTTGTTGGCTCGGTAAAGAGCGTCGGGATGTCCGAAATGGTTTTCCGTGTTCGGCGCTACTTTCGTTCGTCGCGTAGGCAGGCTTCTCGGCATCGCACCGGATGTTCGCGTTCGGTGGCGAAGTCGACCTCGCGGTAACGTCGGCTCGTAATTCGCGCTCGGTGAAAGGCTTTTCGGTTTTTTTTTTCTCGGTTCACGTCCTTGATCGTTTCGTGACATTGGTATGGCTGCAGCGGTGCCGCGACGAATTTCAATGCGCTGAACGAGATTTAGTCTGGAACGCCATAAAAGAAGGAAACTTGATTCTGGTCGCGTTTCAAGGCTAAGCGCGTCTCCAGAAAGGGAGGGGGGTCGAAGAGAGCGAGATATCCTGCCTCGGGTGGTGTACCTGAGCAGTGGTAAAAACAGAGAATAAAGAAAAAAGAAAAGTAACCTTCACGTAACTGTGGCATTCGCGTATTTATTGCGCCTCTATGTAATTTTATCTACGTGCATTTGTCGACGTTCCTGAAATACCACCGAAAAGCCGTGACTTACGCCACTGTCATCGAGGATGCTTGGTACAGTTAAATGCGGCACCTTGTGCGTTGCATCGCGATTTCGAGAAAAGGGATACAAAGATTATGATTTTGTGTTTTTCTCTTTCTATCGCGGCGAAGTCTCAGCGGCGACCGAGCGTAGCAAATTGTGGAATAGTTGCGTAACCGGCACCGTAATGAGATGGGAGATGTATCATTTGCGTAAGAAACTTATTAGTAGTAGCGATGACACTTTCTTAATGCGTGCGCCGAATAACTGGAAGAATAATTTCAACCATGTTTTCAGTGTCGTTTTCACGTGTTGCGTGTAATAGGCACCAGTTCTTGCCCGCTGCGTGTTGATCTACAGCGAAGGAAACCTCGACCATATAAGTCGAACCCGGATATATAGAACCCGCATATAACGAAATATTGTGTATAACGAAAATAATCCCCTTGAAAATTTTTGTATAATTTGTTTAATTATATATATCGAACGTTTTGCAATCCCCTTCGGATTCGATGTATCCGGGTTCGACTGTTATGTATAATAGGCGTTTAGCGTCTCCAGTACGTTCACAATATCCTATCATTTGGCGTATCAGTAATTCGTGCGCGCTAACTGTTCGTCCCGGGAAATGATTGTAGTCGAGAGATTTAAAACTAGAAACTTTTGCTGTTTGCTTTGTGTGTGTGTGTGTGTGTGTGTGTGTGTGTGTGTGTGTGTGTGTGTGTGTGTGTGTGTGTGTGTGTGTGTGTGTGTGTGTGTGTGTGTGTGTGTGTGTGTGTGTGTGTGTGTGTGTGTGTGTGTGTGTGTGTGTGTGTGTGTGTGTGTGTGTGTGTCCAAAGCAGAAAAAGGCATTTCGTAAGTATAGGGAGCATGGTGTAAGAAGCAGGGAGTGATTTCACCCCTAAAAGTGAGGCCTTAGTTGAGCGCTTGCGCAATCTGATCACAAGAATTAAAAAAAAAAAGAGCACAGAGAGAAACTCGAATTTTCCTATTTTTTTCTCGTGCCATTAGTATGTCGTTAAAGTTTTGAGGAATGAAGTTCTCTCTCTTTTTTTTTTTTTGTTGTTTTTGTCTTCTTCCTCTTCTTTTTAAATACCCACGCAATGCCTCGAAAGGGACAGCCAAGACACGCCTGCACACGTTTTGGCCCGTTTTACATGAATATTATTATTCGTAGTAGTATTTCGTGTCCTTGAGAGAGAGAGGAGGTCACGAGACCTTGCGTCCTCGTATGTCCCAGACGTTGCCTTCTTATCACTTGTCGGCATCATTCTTTCTGCAAACGGAGCGGCGACGTTTTGCCATCCGGATGTTTGAGCGCCGTCGGCACGATACGAATCCACTCCGCGCGTTGCAGAACAGCGGACGTCGATCGAAGCGACAAATTGACAGCGACGCGCTCTAGAAAACCGTACGACGCGATTATCACGACGTCGTTGCCTCATCCACTGCATCGTAAAAACGAAGAGGGGTGAGGGGGGGTTGAGCTGTGGAGTTGTTGGCGTACGCGATAATAATGTATGGTCCGGTGCAGCTAACACTGCCACCGGCCCGCTTATGTATAGTTTCGCGTTGTGTGTTTGCACGACGGAGCGTTCTTTTTTTACGCCTACGTGCGCGCACGGTGTTTATACACGGTCGGTTATTTATCCGTGTGCCTGTTGCGTTTACCCCGTCGCTCTTTTTGCCGGCCTTTGACTGGCGCCAGTGACGACCGTTAGCGACACACACGACGCAAGCACCGTTGTAAACCGTTATGGATGTTTGCGATGACTGAGACGGGGCCTTTTATGTAGTCTCGCGATTACTTTATTGCTTCAGCGATCATCATGATGCGGAGCTTACACAGCGCAGCGGTTATCGTGGCTTTCTACGAGACGCCCAAAGTAAGCTTTTTGATTACGCCTTTTTTTATCTTACGTGGGTGGCATGGTGGCCTTCGGGACGGGGGAAAAAAAGGCCGTTGGGAGCGGTCCTGTAATGATTATTGCTTTCGAGTTTCGGTTCACTTTCGTTGAAGAAGCTGCGCCTACCTGTCTGTACAGTGCATGCATCCGCATGAAACAACAACCCCCCCCCCCCCCCCCCCCGGTGTAGGAAGTTCTAAGCGAGAATCTCGGCTGTTGCCTGTTTCACGTCGTTCGTGTAGTGCGCGCAACGACCGCACGATCACGCCCCTTGGTCGGAAGTTATAAAGGAGTATCTCTTCTTTCGGTGGTTCGTCGCTCGTTGATCAACTTCCCCGCCGAGTCCGATAATGGAAAAAAGAGTAGCCTCGTCTTAACTGCGATGCTGGGCTGTATACAATGACATAGCCGCGCGATTAGCTCCTGCGCGGTGATCCAGCAGGTTGTATTCGTACGGGAGGGGGGCACATCTATTAGGGCTTCCATTTGTGCAAATTGCGACTCGCGCGGACCAAGCCCGGCCTTCCGCTGCCTGCGGTCATGGTAGATAGAACGAGCGCGCGTGTCTCTCACTCTCCGATAGTCATCTTAATGACACCGATTCGCGTTTCTGTTTCCCCCGAGTGGGCTTGGCTTCGTCGTGTGTTTCCTTTTCACCGCGCTTTACGTTTATTTTGCTTTTTTTTTTTTTCGAGTTGTCTGTGTGTACGCGCGCCTTGGGTTGGGCCGAGTTCGGCCTCCAACCGCGTGAGGTCCCCGGAGTTGGTGGCTTGAGATCCTTGAAGATGGTTGCCGCCCGCCCCGTGGGGCCACAAAGCGTGCGCGAGGGATTCCGTGCGTTATAGAGGACTACTACAGCGCTCGCCGCCTCGTGGGGTCTGTATCGTAGGCGTCGGCACCGTTTAGCGCCGAGTATAGAGCCCGCCTTGATTCCCACCTCCCTGTTAGTGTTCTTGTATATGGGAGCGATCTGTAGGGACACTACCGCCTGTGGCCCACCCATGCCGCCAGGGGCCGGTACGTTCTGCGCGCAAGCGGTGATCTATGGCGCGAGGAGGGATTTGAAACGGCGGCGAACGGTTCTATTTGTGCATGACTTCGTTTGTGTATTCCTCCTTTACGTCCCGATAAACAAGCTCACGCCTTCTGCCTCTCGTTCCTGTTTTCTTCTTTTTCTTCTTTTGTTGCGCCGTCATAAGGGAAGCTAGGCTTTATCTAACCAAATCCATGCAATTCTGTCAATTAAGCCTTACGGGTTGCGATCAGCCACTCTGTATAAATAACTTTTGTGTTAGGGCATGTGCGTTAGTCTGTGTGTTAGTGCGTGGGTGTTTTTTTTTTCCTTCTTTTATTATGTCATTTTTCTTTTAACCCGAGAGTTAATTTTTTTTATTTATGACTGTTGAATGTTTATTTGATGTTTGTTCCTAATGTTTGTATTAGTACTTTAACAAGATCTCAATTTTAAGTTGTAACTAAACCCCCTACGCAATAAGGCCTTATGGGTGATTTTGGTGTATTAAATGAATGAATGAATGAATGAATGAATGAATCAGCATCTCACCTCGAGTATAGCATGTCAGGCATTTCGCTGTAGGCTACTCTCTCCAGATATAATTAAACTTGCTCTGAATTATCAGTGGTGCTCATCTACGTTCCTGAGCTATATATACCTATCTTGAGCCCCTGGTTCTCCCGTGACCCTTCCGTTGAGCCTAGGTCCCACACACCGGAGAGAGAGAGAGAATGATTTAATGAAAGGCAGGGAGGTGAACCAGGACTGAGCCCGGTTGGCTACCCTACACTGGGGGAAGGAAAAAGGGAAGAGAGAGATTAAGAGAAGAATAGAAAGTCCACTCTTGATATCGCCGACGTAGCAACAGATCTCTGTTCTATCACTGCTTATCAATCAGTCCGGGTCATAGACGGTCACTCAGTCCTGTAGTTTTTAAAAATCGCAGCAGCGCTTTTGTGGCCTTTTGCAGCTGTGATATTCGAGGCCATGGTCCCAAGATCTGGCTCAATGTGAATGGTCTTCTATGTAGCCTATTGAGAACGTTGCAGAGGTCATGTCTTTCGTTTTGAAAAGATGGGCAGTAGCATAGTAGGTGTTCTATAGTCTCATCGACACCGCAGATGCTTACACGTGTTTGATTGGAATGGCTGATAGCGCCGAGTGTAATGCCTTCCCACACACCGGGATTAGCGGCGTACAACAGGCGATCCATCCTTCCGGTTCTCGTTCCGTTTTTTTTATTATTATTATTATTTTTTTTCTGCAGTATAGCGCGACCCGTAGCATTCGCTGCGCTGCACGTAACTATACGTAGCGCAGTGAGACGGGAGTACACGGGGAGCGTGTCGTAACGCAGCCTCACTGGTTTTGCTTGACTACAGCGGCGTAGGAGGTCGGCGAGATCGCGGAGCCCTCTGTGTGTCTCTTCGATTAGGCTGCGTTTTCTAAACCAGTTCACGGGGAGGGGGGAGAGGGGGGGGGGGGTGGGGGCTGCCGTACGCTTTGCCGCGCGATTTCACGTCGAGCGAACGCAGCGCCCGTCCCGTGGAAATCGAGGAGAAAAAATGTGCAGCGACGGTGAAGCTGGGTCCTCTGCAGCGAGTGTTTATAGCGGGGTGATGCCCAAACACAGTTCGACATCGAGGAACAAGTAGAACGACTTGTTCACCTAACCTAACCTAAGTACATTTGTACAAAAGAAGACAGGCGAAATGTGTAAGACAGAAAAAAAAAGTTATTTAGCGCAGCAATTGATTGGTCATTAAGTGGGTTGCTGGGGTTCCCGCAACAGAAAATTGCTTCGCCACTTAAACATCGCTACGTGTTAGGTTTCCTGCGCCTAAATCACAATTTTTGAGGTAATAAACTCGGCGTAGCATACACTCAAACCCGGATATATCGAATCTGAAGGGGATCACAAAAAAAGTTCTATATATAGGTCATTCGAGATATAAAATAAAAATTTTATACAGATATTTTTAAGGGGGTTTTACTGCTGTTCGTTATACACAATAGCTCGTTATATGTGGGTTCGTTATATCCGGATTCGACTGTATAATGATATAGGTGTTGGGCGTTACAGGGTTAAGGGGAGTACTGACCTGACGTCTCCGACTTTGCATTTTTGTGCGTTAACCTCGAAACACTTGAAAAGGCGCGAGCCTCGAACCGCCCTAGATAGTTTACTATCGCAGCTTTGTCTACGAAAACGCCTTTCGATTTTTTTTTTCCTGTATTCGTCATTACGCGAAGGTGGTCACGTGCGAGCGGGACATCGTGTCGGTTTGGCACTCGCTTCGACTCGCTTTCGTCTTCCGCTGCGCTGCTATATACACGGGGCCGTGCAAGGAGCACAACAGACGCGGCCTCATTTTACGTCTTCGGCAGGACGAAGGCCTCACCCGGCATTCCTCTTAATTGGGAGCCATTCTGTTACCCTTAATAGAAGACCGGTAATCTGCCTCTACGCATTACCTGGGCTGTCCGAACTGCCATTTCCGCCTTTCTAATCTCAACTAGAATGTCGGCTATACTCCCGTTTGCTAGACTCTAATCTACGCCGCTGTCTTCGCGTGTCCCTTGCCGTTACGCCTGTATCATCACTTTTCGTTCCATCGCTCGTTTGGTGCCCCTGTTAGCTTCTTAAGCGTCTTTGTCTACCTCCAAGTTACGTAACGCCCCAAACGTCCGCAGTCGGGGTGGGCGAATGTTCGAAATTTTGAATGCGAATCGAATATTACACACTAACTATTCGTATTCGAAACTGAACTACACTGTATAGTCGAACCCAGACATATGGAACCCACATATAACGAATTATTGTGTACAACGAACAGCAGTAAAATCCCCTTGAGCATTTTTGTATACAATCTTTATTTTATGTATTGAAATACATATATATCGAACTTTTTTGTGGTACCTTTCAGTTTCGATATATCCGCTTCGACTGTATTCGGGATTTTTCGAATATCGAAACTAGCCAAATATTTCGCAACAGCCGACCGGCAAAATCGGATTACTGTTCTCAGTCTGCTGAACCAAGTATCAGAAATCATCACAAGTGAGACAACGACTAAAGTTTGCGAAACAGTGTAGTAACAAAATGGGCAATGCAAACTCTGTTTTCGGTTTCACGGCGGAAGCTTACATGACAACCTGCGATTTTTGTTTGTGGTCTATCATTTAGTGCTCTGGCTGTCTAGTCATGTAGCAGTTTATCTTTTACGCTGCAACCTGCGATGTTATCCTTGCAACGGGCACTTTTAGATATCTGTACGTGCGGCTACGCGAGTACGTTTGGAGCTCTTTTTTTTCTCTCCCTATCTCACAACTTTGCACTTTTTCGGCAACCATATACTTCGCGTTTTTCGTAAGCTAGTGATACATCAGCCATCCTTTCCTGGAAAGCTTGCTTACAACCAGGTCCCAAAGTTGTTGAGAAGCTATGAGTGCAGTTCCTTTATTGGCAATTAGTGATGTTGTGTTTAAAACCTATCCTAATTGTCCGTGTTAGTTGGCTAACTTTTTTTTTTCTTTTTTCGCTAGTCAGTGCAAGCGTGGTACGTAATTATACCGAAATAAATATTCCTGCATAAGTACTCGCGTCCTCGTTTGACTATTCGATGCGATATTCGATACTTACTATTCGTATTCGATTCGTATCCGAAAAAAAAAAAAAACGTTGATATTCGCCCACCTCTAGTCCGTACCGGCAGAATGCAGTGATTCTTTTGCACGTATAACTATTACCCGTGCCCTCAAATATACAATTTACATTATTAGAGTTTGTGAAAGGCCTTACAGTCGAATCCGAATAAATCGAATCTGAAGGGGATCACAAAAAAGTTCGATATATAGGTCATTCGATATATAAATAACAATCGTACTGCAAAAATGTTCAAGGGGATTTTACTGCTATTCGTTATACACAATAATTCGTTATATGTGGCTTCGATAAATCCGGGTTCGTCTCCATTACCCCGCACTGTATGTGACGGTCGCGTCTTCGTGGCGGCATGCTCAGGAGGTTATCCGTGCTCTGCTAGGCGGGAACTACGTCGTTCCCGCCAAGGTCCCGCACAACGTATGGATGGGAAGCAGGGCAGTGAGAGGCTGACAGCTGTCTCGCGAGCTCCCAGCCTCTATCGACCTAATGAGGACAGCCGCTGACGCGCCGTTATTTTTCGGCGCCGACTTCCGAAAGGCGAAGCTCGCACTCTAAATAATAATAAAAAAGTGAATGTCGACTCTTCTTCGAGGCCGTTAAATGGGCCCTGTTAAAGCAACACCCAACTATAAGTCGAACCCGGATGCATCGAATATGAAGGGGATCACAAAAACGGTCGATATGTAGGTAATTCGATATATAAAACAAAAAAATTCATACAGATATTTTCAAGGGGGTTTTACTGCTGTTCGTTATACACAGCAATTCGTTATGTGTCGGTTCGATTCGTTATATGTGAGTTCGATATATCCGGGTTCGATTGCGTAACCGGTAGACCGACATCTTTCTAAGCGGATCGCGTCTAGCCATCATATATAGAATGTTTTGAAGAACCTCCATGGGTTCAGATCCGCGTGGCTGACGAGAAAGACAGATGAGCGATGGAAATGCGCTTCACTGTATAGCGAACAGTCTGGCCATACGTGCGTCAGCGCACCTTCGGTGCTTTTATTATTAGACGGAGACAGCGAAATTCTTTAATGAGAGGTTACGGGCAGCATCGTGATAGTTTGCACCATCTCCTTAGGCCAAGGGCTTCGCGTGGGCTACGCATTGTTTCACGTGCAGTTTCGGAGCTTTTTATGCCGCGCAAGCGCATACTTTCTGGGTGCACTTACGTACGCGTGTCCCCTCCACCATCTGTGAAATGTGTGTAATGTGAACCCCCCCCCCCCCTCCCCACTCCCAGCGGCACGCGATCTCTTCGGCATCACGTGTGGTGCAGAAAACGTGGTAGCCGCGCCCTTTCTTGCTCCCAGAAGCCAAAGAGATAGATAGATAGATAGATAGATAGATAGATAGATAGATAGATAGATAGATAGATAGATAGATAGATAGATAGATAGATAGATAGATAGATAGATAGATAGATAGATAGATAGACTTCAGCGTATCAAAGCCTCACCGGGGGCTATGAGAGACGCAGTAGATATAGCGGTGGGCTCCCGGATTAATTTCGACCATCTTGGCTTGTGTCCGCCTCGAAAACCGAGACACGTCTCGAAGGGTGTCTCTATTTATTGCGTGTATAGATAGCTGTGCAGGTTTCTCCTCCGTTTCTCGGTGTGCCCGTCGGTATAGGCCGCGATATATACCATCGCCGTGCGGTCATGATGACAGGGACATATTAAGATAAACATATAGCGTATATTGAGGGGAAAGAACGCATCTTCCTAGATTTAGGGAACCTTTTAGTCTTCGTTGTCGTTATTGTCGTCGGTCGGTATCGAACAGTGTTATTTGGGATGCGGCGGAATCCTAGAGTGTGAGAATCCTTTAAACGGAAGCTTTCTTTTTGCTTCTTCCCGTTACGTTCGCGGCAGCGGGCGGTTTTTGTTTTTGCACCGAGAGTCAGGGCTCAAACTATCATCATTGGTCATGCGGCAGTGGCGTAAGGCCACTGCCGCATGGGCTGCTCGGCTCGGTTCGACAGAGTACTGTACTTAACCTTCACTGCCTCTTTCAACTTCTCTGGTCATGCAAAAGATAGAGCGCCGCGAACAATTTAAATTTATGTTTTCGAGGGCGCTCTAACACCTAGTGTTTACATATCTGCCGCAAGTATAGTAACTGGAAGGTTAGTTACTTAATCTTCACAAAATAATTAAATAAGGAAATACAAGGTGCTTCTTTAGGTTGCTGCTGACGATATATACAATTGCTTGCATCCCGTGGAGGGTTTAGCCTTAAAGAAGTAAATAAGATAAAAAATTGGACTGGCGAACCCTTTGTAGCGTAGTGCTATAATCAGTGCTAACAGCTGTCTCGGTCATGTCGAAGCAAAACGTTGTAGATAGTTTTCATGTGACTTCACGGAGGCATAGCTCTCACCGCTCAATAGTATCTAAACATGGCGGCCGCGATGACGTCAGTGCACCGTATTATCACACGCACACTGTTTTGCTTTTTGACGGCGCGGCTGTTCTTCACCGGTTTATCACTGTCATCGCTTTGACGTTCGACGCAAGCCGCGCCTCTCGTGCTGTCACGCCGCTTCTCGGCCTGCTATAGTACCCAAAGATGGCGTCCGCGATGATGTATTTGCAAAGTATATATAGTTGAATTTGTTTTAACGTATCGTTGCCGTTCTAAACAGCATTGTCGCCTGAGGATCGAGTGAGCTTCACGTCTGCCTCCTCTACCGTACTTAACGAACACCTGGTTCGCCCTTCATATCATCGCTGGTTTGTCTCGTGTGATACGACGACGATTCTAATAAGCGCATAATCGAGTTCCTTTCAATGTTTTTGTTAATCATTCAGGGACGTGTCATTGTTGCAGCGTCGTTTGCTGCTGTTTGAGGGGGTATATAGCAATACGACGTGCATTATCATAATAAGATGAGAGGGAACAAATAAAGAAAACGCTGAATATGTCACGTCGTTACATCAGCGCGCGGACGCAGATGGCTCATAAATTGTGGCGTCACGGCAGGAGACACCCGCTAGAATGGTTTGTGCCTGAGCTCGTAGGGATGCACATTGGGGTGATAGCTTCCGTCAAAAAGAAGCACTTGACGTGGACACCTGTAGGAAAAAGCGCGCGTGACACGCACGCGCACGACACATCGATCGTTCGAAATGAAATCGCTCGGCTACTCGCGTCGCAGCTGTGTTATGCAAATCATTGTGCTTCGCGTGTCAGGACTCGCTCTGCGCCTTCTATTTGGCAGTGGTCCTCATAGCCATGGGGCTATGCTGCGTGACCCATACGCATCAACCGCCTCAGAACGCTAACTGACGCGGAGAAGGAGAGTAGTGAGAGAGAGAGAGAGAGAGCGAAAGCAAGGAGCGGAAAAGCAGGGAGGTCAACCAGACGAGCGTCCGGTTTGCTACCCTACAGTAGAGAGCGAGCACTGAGTGCACTTGGAAGGATGCATGGAGTGGACACCTGTTCTACGGAGTGGTAATTTTTAGGTTCGACAGAATGTTTAAAAAAAATTGCCATTGGCAGATATTCCAGTCCTTGAGCTGGATAATTCCACCAGAAATCGAAACGCATATTCGAATAATTAGCAAACAATTGCTAAATAACTTCTTAATTAATTATTTTGCGGCACATATTGCAATTTACTAATTGTAGCTGATGAGTTTGCAAGGTGCATCCTCTATGAATGAATGTTCTGGAGGACACCTGTTCCGTGATATTGATTCCCGAAGTTGGCTACGAAATATACGAGCCGGGGTGAGGTGTCTAGTCTGCTCGAGGTGTCTGTCTGCTCGTACATTTGGGCCCCTGTTACTTTTGTGCTTCAATGCATAAAATGACGTTTTATTGGAAAAGTAAATGGAACAGTGCATTTTTTTACCAACAAACCGTATGTTTGTTGGCTCATATCTCGAAACCCGTGCCATCCTGAAAATTTGTTCCAAGTGGTTTGCAAACTCACCGGCTACAATTTGTAAATTGCAAATGTGCCGTAGAGTAACGAGTAATAACGTTAATTAGTGGATTTCAATTAGTTTTTCATGTGTTTCGATTGCTCTTGCAAGTACTACCTGCCTCCTTGAATAATCCTGCCAGCTCAAGGACTAAAATTATGCTTTCTCCTATTAAAAATTCTGCAAAGCTTAAAAAGTGATCACCACCTATATACCAAAGGAGAGAAAAAAAAATCGCAGTTGGCAAGAGCCCTTGCGAAACCCGCTTGTCGTTTCAGTTGACTCTCGCAGATTCTCGAAAAATTCGCTCTCTCTCTCTCTCGCGTGCTCGTCGGGAGTTCCTGGCCAGAGCGACACTTAATCTGCGCCGTCGAAAACTTTGACCGAGCGGACTTTGAGAGATAGAGGGTTAGAGAGAGAGAGAGAGACAAAGATTTCGAGCGTGTGAGGAAATCGAGACCTAAACTCTTTCCCACTGGGGACACGGAACGGGAGGTGGAGTAAAACGGCCGTCGTCGGGAGAAGGGAAGGGGGGAGGGAGGCGAGAGGAGGGTGGGGGAGAGCGAGCGACAGCTGCCCACGTCACCAAATACACGACGGACGCCGTTGTCGGCGTCCTGTCACGTTGCCCGTCGCCGGCCGGTCAGGTTATTGGAGCTCCGGCTGGTTCGCGCATCTCTGACTCTCCTCCCGGGTCGCATCTGTCCCTGGCACTTCTCTGTCTATAGCCCTGCGCGAACGTCGTCCCCCTCCCCCTCTCATTTCCACTTCCTCGCATCGAACTCTGTTCCGGCGTGTTCCGAACCCCCCCAACCCACGCGTCAAAGCGTGCGGTTCGCGCACTTCGCTGTGTCTTCCGCGGCGCTTTGCGCAATCGCGGCACTGGAGGAATTCGGCCGGACAAGCGAGTCGAAACAAACAAAAATTTCGAGAAACGATCCGGAGAACACGGCCGGCGCGATGCTTCCCCGAAAATAGTTTGGAACGAGTCAAATGTCCCATCGTTTAAGAGAGAGAGAGAAAGGATGCATAGAAAGGCAAGGGAGGTTAACCAGAGGTAGTTCCGGTTGGCTACCCTGCACGGGGGGAAGGAGTAGAGGGATAAAGAGAGAGAGAGAGAGAGAGAGAGAAAGGGAGACGAGCACAAACAAACCTGTACACTATAGAGCGGTAGGGGGTGGCATTATTAATGTCTGTCGTGAATGCCCGTAGACCGCAGGAACCTTAGTAACGCGAGTAAGGCCTTCAGCGCGAATGTTCTTTCGGAGCACTGGCATAAAGCATTTAGTTCTTTTAGTATACTTCCATGCGCATCACTGGATATGTCCCCAGACCGCGTGCTTTTGAAAGCAAGCGAGTCGCGCTTTAAACTTGTTCCTAGTCCTCTGTTCTTGCTCCAATCGAATGATTGACGCTCGCCTCTTATCATTCAGTGTTAACCGAAGACGTTTAGCCAGAAATTCTGTGCTCAAAACCGAAACACGACTAGAAAATGAATATTTTTCTGGTGTGCTTCCACATTCGCCTATAAATGGGACAATGAAGGGAAAAAAATAAGAGGAAGTTGAACTGTATTAGTAGACTAACCGTTTTATAATACCAGAATAGGAACTCTTACCGTGAAAAGATGCTTGGTAAGCCAGAAAAGGTGCAAAAACAAAAGACAAGTGGGTGGTGACGCCGCTTTGGAGTTGCCGTACCAGTATACCATGACGTCATTGATTTTACCGCTGTGCGCTCGGGCCTAGTTAATTTTTTTATCCGTAAAGATAGACCACATTGTGTATTCCACAGGAGTCAAAGACGGAGCACTGCAAGTTGCGAGAGTTGGCACTCTGAATCGAGAGGAATCACTCTGAAATCCACGACGTCGCGCTGACGCACCGGTGCTAGGATTACGGCGCGAAATTCGCGGGACGGAAGCTTGGCCATCATTCTCTCTTCAAGTATTCAATCTCTTATCGCGATTAACGAAAGTAGAGTTTACAAACACTATGCCTTATCAGTCTAAAGTGAGTTGGTGTTTGCCCCTATAGTGTCGCTCTAAGCGTTACTTGACCCCCGGTTTTCGCGTCACCGCACTGGCACTGAGAGGAGAGAGAGAGAAACGAAGAGGGAAAGGTAGGGAGAGTAACCAAGGACGTGCCCGGTAGGCTACCTTACGCTTGTGGGAAAGAAATACGTGTTTTTACGTGCCAAGACCACCATCTGATTATGAGGCACGCTGTAGTGGGGGACTCCGGATTAATTTGGACCACTTGGGGTTCTTGAACGTGCACCTAAATCTAAGTACAAGGGTGTTTTCTGCATTTCGCCCCCATCGAAATGCGGCTTGTGGAGGGGAAAGGGGAAGAATGGAGAGCAAGGAGCGAGAAGCAAAATAATAAAGAGTCAGTCCTTCACAGAGTCAGTCGCAGAGGAATGTCCACTGTCACAAGCGCTCACGCTGTCCAGTCGCCTTTAAGAAATGCAGAAGGGCTTTTGTGGCCTTTCGCATGCGAGAATTCATAGGCCATGGTCCTAGCATCTTTTTCCTCCGAAAGCACTCTATTATGTGTCACTGAGAAAACGCAGGAGCCAGTGGTCTCAATCATTCAAGTGAATGCGAAAAAAGTGGCGCGGAAGAATGCACTATACCGCGGTCTAAACTAGTTTGATGTCGTTTCCTAAGTCCTTTGCAGCCCGTACTCCGTGCTCGTCGGACAGTGGTGCTCGTATCTCCACGCATCGCGTCCTTCGCCCGACTCGCTTCAAACGTCAAGTCACTCTTGGCGTACTACAGGTGTCCTCCGCGCACACGTTGCTGCTGCCTCGCGGTTGAACGGCGCGCTCGCCAGATTTCCAGTTTACGCTCGCGTGGAAGGCGCTGCCGTAGGCGAGGCCATCTCGAGGCGCGTTCGACGCCGGACGACGCGCAGCTCTGCGGGTGACAGGGGCGCACCGAGGTGTCTGTCGCACGTGTGCTGAGGGGAGGCCTTCTATAACGACCGTGAGGAGCAGACAGGGCGCTTCGAACGCGCCTTAAGGCTCATTCACACTACAGGCCGACACGACACCGATTTTGGTCTGCCGACTGTTGGCGACAGCAGCTTATACCTGCAGGACGGAAATCGCTGTGGCCAACGGTTTAAACGAAGGATGAACGCTGTCGCCAACAGTCGGCAGACCAACATCGGTGTCGTGTCCGCCTGTTGTGTGAATGAGCCTTTAGAGAGACGTGCCACGCATGGGCGTTCCAGGGTGTCAGGCTGTAGCGTTGTTTCGTCTGCGCTCGACATGTAACAACAAAGACGGCAACAATGACGAATACGACGGTAACTACAAGAGAGAGAGAGAGAGAGAAATAGAAAAAGGAGAGGCAGGGAGGTTAACCAGACGCACGTCCGGTTTGCTACCCTGCACTGGGGGAACGGGGCATTTAATGAAAAGAGAGAAAGGGGGGGGGGAGATAGAGAGAGCACAGTTGCGCGCACATTTGAAAGCTCGCACCAAGTCTACATACGGTCGCCAAGACCTGTCGACTTCAGGTACTGCAGCAACGCTTTCGTCGCCTTCTCCGCCATCGACGCGTACGGCCATGGTCCAAGGATCTTCATTTCGGAAAATGGTCTGGAGTACAGCGGGTTCAATGCTGTCCGGACAGATTCACGCTCAACGTCGAACTGGGGACAGAGACAGAAAATGTGTTCAATTGTTTCTATAGTGCCGCAAGAGTTGCACATGGGCGTATCCCCCATTCCATTGCGTAAAGAGTATGCCTTTGTAGATGCCACCCCGCGAGCCAGAGGCGGCACAATACTGTCGCCTCAGAGCGGGAAACCTTTGACGGCACTTGTATCTTTAGGGATGGATCAAGTCTATAATGATGACACTTCGGGAGGCTGGGAGAGTAACGACAAAGACTGGAATAAATTAAAGGGGGCTGCAGGGGGTGTAAATGCACAAATATATCACGTATACCGGGAATACACAAGAAGAAAGCTAAGCATACACAGATGCACTGCGTGTGAGCATCTCATAAAGTAAGCATAATTTCATGCTGGAATCTTTTGCGCATTTTTTTTTACTTTTTTTTTTTTGTGCAAGAACAGGACCCCTACATATGAGACTTGGCGTCTTCAGCTCGACGGCTCGGGCGCCGAATTCAAGAAGGGAGAGATTAGCGTTCAATTTTTTTCTCTCTCTAATAAGCGTAAATTTCGCGCCAAGGATGCCTCGGGTGGCATTTTTAATAATGTGCGAGAATGTGCTCATTTGTGGGTTTTCTTGAGCGCCCCCCGTTAAAAACGCACGGTGCGACGAAGCGTCCGCTACGTACTGTAGGTGCTGCGCGTCTGCAAGGCTTATGTTTTGACTAAATAGGAATGCGTTGGAAACCCGTTGGAAGCGACTGTTGGCATGACATGTCATACGTCGCACGGCGAACTGTACACACCGTGCGTCGATATGTCTTAGATCGTCCAATTTGTCCAACGATGCGTCGGAGAAACATCTGCTCGGTGACAGCTGAAATATTTTTTTTCTTTTTTTGAAGCTTTTGGATTTATTGTTTAGTACGTCCGATCGTGTTTCACGAGCCTGGTGGTTCTAACGCGCATGTATACGTATAGGAAGCTCGTGTCCAGAACCGCGTGATCGGTAGGACAACGTGTCGGAAAGATATGGATACTCCGGTTGTTGGCATGTAATGTTGGATGCGGCTGTTGGTACGACAATTAAATCAGGAATTTGAGGCATAATACTCAGCGTGTCAGAAATTATACGTTGGGGCTTATTGGGGTTGAACCCACAAGGCACAAATGGGTTCTTCCCGTCGGTAATGATAAGAACCAACTAAGAACCCTGAACTGCACATGTCTGAAGAAGATACAGGGTGTTTCAGCGAACACTTTCAAACATTTTTAAAAGTTGTCCGTAGTTCATGAGCTAGTCTACTCGAAGAGACGGGCATTACTTGCGCAAAAAATTTAACTGCATAATCGACTAATTAACAGAAATTCACCAAATAAATGGTTAACTAATTACCTTATGGACCATGTTGCAATTTACAAATTCTAGCCGTGGAGTTCGCAAGGCACTTGGAACGAATTCTCGGGATGACACCAGTTGCGAGATATTAATTCCCGAACTTTGCGGAGAAATGCAATGGCGTTCCAGTTACTTTCTTAACAAGACGTCGTTTTATGCATTGAAGTACAAAAGTAACTGGAACGCCATTGCATTTCTCCGCAAAGTTCGGGAATCAATATCTCGCAGCTGGTGTCATCCCGAGAATTCGTTCCAAGTGCCTTCCGAACTCCACGGCTAGAATTTGTAAATTGCAACATGGTCCATAAGGTAATTAGTTAACCATTTATTTGGTGATTTTCTGTTAATTAGTTGATTATGCATTTCAATATTTTGCGCAAGTAATGTCCTCCTCCTCGAGTAGACCAGCGCATGAACAAGAATTGCGCTATCTGCCACGGGCAACCTTTAAAAAAAAAAAAAAATGTTGAATGTGTTCGCTGAAACACCCGGGATATGCTATAGAGTGTTGCTGCTCTGTTTGTGTGCCTCCCACTAGGGTCGCCGCCGCCTCGGCGGAACTGCGCATTTGCCTGCTGCCATTCGGGCCGCGTCGCCCACGCCACCGCGATCATCGCGGAAGGCATTGCTCGCGAAATTGACGACGCCCCGAAGGATAGGGGCGTCTGGGCGGGCGACCTCTCTCTCGGAGCAACGCCGCCGGTCGCTGCCTCCACCGCTGCGCACCCTCGCCCTCCTTTTCGCGCTCGCTGTCGTTTTCACTCTCTCTCTCTCTCGCCTCGCGTGCACGCCGCCGTCACGCTAGTTGCGTGCATCGAGCCGTGTATCGGCTGGGTTCACGAGGTGGCGGCAGGGTAGACCGAGTGCGTCATTGAGTGCGAGCGCTGAAGGTCCAAGTCAAGGAAGCGCACCTAGGAACATTCAGTGTTGATCAATATGAAAGGGAACACTTACTTTTTAACACGAAAGTGTTTTATGCCGGGGTCCACCAAGACTTCACTGACGTATTTCCGTATTTCCGTCACGGAAATACGTCATAGAACATAATACAAAGAAAGAAACCAGAAGAAAAAGTTCCACTAACATGCAAAATTTGGGAATCGAACCCACGACCTCTCGGTCCGCGACGATAGATCGCCGAGCGTTTAACCCATTGCGCCACAAACGCATTTGCAGAGAGCTACACAGACGCGCCTTATATATCTAACACTCCTCCGTGTACCCGTGCTCTTGTTCGGGGCGGTGCCGCCGCCTACGAGCAGAAAAGAGAAGTACTGCATTATGACACTAACGCGCACCGACAGTGAACGCTTCGGTGGACTCACCACTACGACGCCTCGATGCCAGCATTCGAAGGGACGCTGGCATCAAGAAGCACTACCAACGCCACCTAGGTGGCGTTGGTAGTGGCGTTCACCGTACTCAGCACAGCGGAGCGTGGCCTCCGCAATTAGCTCTGAAAATGTTTCTGAAGTTGATCGCGGAGGCTGCAATTACGACGCGCTGTACGCGCTGATTTGACTCGGTGACGATTCAGTTACGTGCTTTGTCTTGCGCGTTGTATTAGTGTGTCAGTTACGTGCTTCGTCTTTCGCGTTGTGCTAGCGTGTGCAACGTAGTGCAGCTTCCATATGCACGACGGTTGCTCATGGTCATCGACGTTGGTAGTCGTGATGGAGGAGACGTGCCACCAGGCGTCAGCGTGGGTGCATCAACGCCTAAGGGCGCTTTAGCCACAAAACACCAATAGACATTATATATCAATGTGCAATAATTTTGTGTGTGAAACGCCCTTAGGGGGCTGAACACGCGTGCCCTCTATGAAATTGTTCAATGATAGTAAAAGTTCAGCAGGAAAGCTTACGTATCGAGATCCTAGATTTGAACCCATGGACCACGAGTTATTGTCGTTTAAAAAAAAAATTTCCTGCTACCATTGATGACGACTTTACGGTACACCAACTCTGATACAGACTGCCGCCAAATGTCCCGTCTCGGCATCGACGTCCTCCATGAGACAGCCGTTTCCTAGCCGGTTTTTCCTCGAAGACGCCACGAGGTTTGACCGATGGTCTTAATGCCACCGATGTCCCATGTTTGAGGAGTCCCATCATGGACGCCGGTGCCTTGGCGGTGACGGGAAGGGGCGTCTGAGGTCTGTGTGAATCGGACCTTAAGGTGAGCGCCCAGTTAATATTCAGCCGTGGATCGCGTCATAGGTGGGGCGAGAAGGCCTACAATCGATTCTTTATACGTAGATACCTGCCTTATGTGTCGTATTAGACATTTCCCCCGATAATGTCGAAGAAAGCATTCGAGATATATTTGCTTTATTACTAGCGAGTAATGCGTCTATGCTTTAAAGGGAACTATATTTTCCCTCTTGTTTTCATTCTTTAGGCGTTCGAACTCGATGCAATACGAACTCTCCCTGAATGTTTTGCTGTTGATGGCAGCTTACGACCCCTGTCAATTTCTTTCTGTCATTCACACACGTTCAGCCTCACCCAGCTAGAGAATATTACTGCTGACATTTGATAGCTGATAGGGCAGAGAACTGGGGCGGTATTCTGTAAGAGTCCATTTAGTGGACTGTCCATTTCGGCTGTCGCTGATTGGCTGCTGCTTCACGAGCAGGAAGGAGACTGGCTGGCACCTTCCTGCTCGTGAAGCAGCAGCCAATGGTGACAGCCGAAGTGGACAGTCCACTAAATGGACTCTTACAGAATACCGCCCCAGGGCTACGCAAGAACATTTCGCTCACCAGTAGAGCCTGCCCGAAGCAAGTGACAGTCCACTGCATGAATTCCTGCACGCTTCAGAATAAGTTCTGTGTCGGAGGTTGACCCTATCGGTTAACTTCTTAGAAACATTATTCAGAGCATGGCCTCCGCGATATGCGCGTGCCGGCGCGCGCACATCTAAGAGGCCGTATTCAGAGGTGATAGCACATTCACTGCAATGTGCGAAGGTGATAGCACATTCACTGTATTGTCCTTGGCCAGAGATTGCGAGAGAGAGAATGCGAAAGCGATATGCTTTGGCTAGTGCTGGAAATGTGAGTGCTACCTTAGCTCGGCACCCGATAAAGCTGAGTATCGAATCCGAACGATGCATTGGGAGAAGGGGGCCGCAATTGCCGTTGAATGGTAGTCAGATTTACGCACTCATGCGTTTAACAGTATAGGCTCTTTAGGGCGCTCCCATTTCCAGATTGCAACGGACAAGGCCGACAGCGATCAAGTGAGTCACAACGAGATGCTTGGGCGGGAAGCGAGGCCGGGCCGCTCCTGTGCGGTCGATCATGAGTCGTTTGTTTCTGCAGTTTGGTGCAAAACCGCATTCGCGCAACTGCGTGTGTTTATTTTTTTAGCTGTAAAGAGACGCTGGTAGAAAATGCAGTGGCTGCTCTATTGATATCTGTCCTGTGGAATGTTGGTTGTGGTGGTGGTGATGATGAGCTGATGATGATGCTGATGATAATAATACTAATAACAATACATAACGCTGCATTGGACGCAGAGTTCAATCAGCGCATAACACTTTATAGTACGCAGAAGGCACCTCTACATCCATAGTTATACAGCACTGTCTTATCGCACAGTTTTTATCTAACCGACTCTGCGCCAAGATTACCTTTAAGAAAATGTTGGCCCCTTGCTGCATTCGACTCGTTGAGCGCGGTTCGAAGTAGTATTTTCACCCGCCGTGGTTGCTTATAGTGGCTATAGTGTTGCGCTGCTAACCACGAGGTCGCGGCATCAAACCCCGGCCCCGGCAGCCGCATTTCGAGGGGGGCGAAATGCGAAAAACAGCCGTGTACTACTTAGATTTAGGTGCACGTTAAAGAACTACAGGTGGTGCAAATTATTCTGGAGTACGTGCCCCCACTATACGACGTGCCTCATAATCACATCGTGGTTTTGGCACGTAAAACCCCGTAATGAAATTATCACTAAAGTAGTATTTCGCGGGGATTATCCTGCGCAGGGGTCATTAAGAGAAAAAAAATTAGGCTAAGCAGGCCACGTAATGCGTAGGATGGATAACCGGTGGACCATTAGAGTTACATAATGGGTGCCAAGAGAAGGGAAGCGCAGTCCAAGACGGCAGTAAACTAGGTGGGGGAGATGAAGTTAGGAAATTCGCAGGCGCAAGTTGGAATCAGAGAGGCCTTCGTACTGCAGTGGACATAAAAAAGTAGGCTGATGATGATGATATGATGATGATGATGATGATGATTCTGCGCAGGTTAACAGGTTAATATACAGTTTAACTATAGTCTCCGTCTCGCTGCACCGAACTATTCGAGAGCGCGGGGTGGCGCCTCGAGGCGGAGAGCGGGTTTGGCTTTTCCGACCGCGAAGGGCGTGCGTATGACCCGTCGACGAACTGTCGCCGGCGGCGCGCCGAAGCCCTTGCGCGTGTCTCGCGCTGCTGCGCCGAGACTTCGCCGCGTTCCGTGGCGGGCACGAAACTATAGCTATACAGCAGCGTGCACCTTCGAGCCGCGCGCGTCGTGCCGCCGAAGGCTGCGACGATTACAATGGCCGGCCGGCTCGAGGCGACGACGCTGGCATTGAAGGCCGGTCTCGCGCGGGGTGTGCACGGCGATCTGGCTGGCTTGACCCCGCACGCCCTTACGCCGTCCGACCGGTTTTGACGAAGACGAATAGGGAAGTTGGTCGGATCCCCCTAGCGGCGATATGTGTGGCTGTGTAGGAGAGACAGAAGGCGAGGATCACGATTACGTATACAATCGTGATCAATATGAAAGCGAACACCTAATTTTTTTAGTGGCGCGAGCATCGAGTGACACTCTTGTTTCTTGCGCAGCACTTTCGGTTCACCTCCTAAGACGACCGGGGACGAAATTCAGAAAAAAAAAAAACGAAGAAATAGTACAGTACAAAATTCATGGGTTTCATTAGAGATATGATATCGGAGCATAGGTTTAGTTACAAGTTGAGTTACTCAAGTGTCTGGAATAATCGGAATTCATTAGAAACCGCTGATTACCGCACACCAAAGCACAGAACACCAACGCCGAGGTTCGAGTGCCACTAAAACACACCCAAGTCCAAGATTAGGGTCGCCTACCGTTTTTTTTTTTTTTTTCAGACGTCCATAGGGGCTAAATACACATGCCGTCCATGAAAGTGTTTAATGATACTAAAAGCTTAACAGGAAGACTTCATGCTATGTTTGAACCCATGGACCCCGAGTTTAAAAAAAAGTTTCGCTGGTCTCTTTCGTGCTAAAGACGACTGTATACTACGGAGGACCAGCCTTACCGCTCTTGCGCGTTCGGGTATGATTCGATGAATTACCCGGCGCGGCGGCTAGAAATTACAGCTAGCTTATCGCGCTGTGGGGGCTTATTTCCCGTGAACGTCGTATAAATATTATTAGTATAGGCTTCAAGATTGCGTAACGCTCCCGGCTAGTCGTTTTCTTTTTCTTTTCTTTTGGCGTCTGACTCCACCGCCAACACGCTGCGGCGGAAACGGAGTCAGCGCGATCGCGCGCAATCCCTCTGATTTATTCCCGCCAACAGCCGGTCATCTGACACCGCGGGGCACGAAGACCCGCCGCAGACACGGCATCTGCTTCTCGTCAACATCACCCAGCGGGTCTATACGGCAGCGGTTCAGTGTGCTCAAAGCTTCCTCTTCTGACTCCTGCTTTGCTTTCATCTTTTTACAGCGAACATGTATATGGCTAGGATCCAGGATTTTGTGGCGTCCGCGCGGAAAAACTCTCCCCTAAAAAGCGAGAGGGAAAGAGCCACCAACAAAAGCAAACGCATATCGCCGCTCGCGTCAGAGCTCGGTTTAACGGCCACCTGTGTCTAAAGCGATGCGTCTCTGTGAATAGACGACGTAATGCGTGACGTATAATGTGCGCCGGATAAAGCGACCAAGGGGAAAGGGTTGTTGCCTCTCGGCGCAACCGCGCCAACGCACTCGTGCCACTGCTCACGCGTTCGTCCTCGTCGTCATCTTCCACAGCTGGCAGCGTTGCCATTCCAGCGTAGAATTTCACTTCTCTTCTGTCGTCGTAATGGGGAGGCCGCGTTTTACGGGGGTATGAGCCATTGCTTAAGGGGGTATGTCCGTCTTACGTGACGTACAGATTTAATAACAGAGGTGATGCGCGAATGTGTGTGCGTACTTATAGTCACGATGACCACCGATCAGGACGATAAATATGTTCGTGTCTTTGTTCAAAATTCTGTGTCACCTCTGTGCCGTGCGCTATACAGATTCACTGCTCATCCACCTTCACAGAGTGGAACGTCTGATGATTACTTTTTTCTATAGTACAGTCATTTGCCGTTCGCACCGTAGTCTCTCACCCTACAACGATAGATTCCGGCGCCAGCGTAGACGCCAGCGCGAGGGGAAAGGAAACTTATTTGAGAAGTGACAGAGAGTTCGGATTGAAGTTGGCTTTAGAAACTACCAAAGTTAACTTCAAGTCGAAAGTTAACTTCAAGCTTTCCGTTGTTGTATGAAAATGCTGAGCCCTATAGTTAGTATGAGTTCATTTCTTGGGTAATGGCGCCACAAAAGCAAAAAAAAAAAAAAAAAAGGGAGAAAAAAATGCGCCTGATGGAAAGTATAACGCGTGTGCCGAACGGCGCTTGTATTCACCGGTTTCGTTTCCCAGAAGGTGACTGCGTCTAAAGTTCCTAGACTTTCTGCTGAAAAAATATCTAGGTACTTTAACTGCTTCGTGACTGCCTGACGCAGACAGGTGGTCACGTGGGAGCAGGGCACCGCGACGTTTCGACACTCGGCTCCGGCTCGCTAGGTCGCCTGCTATGCTGGTATACATCGGGCCTGCACAACAAGTATCAGCGCTCAGCGCATGCTCTTGCGAAAAGACAACGTCCGCGACAGCAACGTGGGGCTGCCGTTCCAGGATAACGTTACAACGAAGACGATAAATGTGTGTACGTTTGCATAAACGAATGAGGTTGCGCAAGCACATTGGAGCGCAAAACGTGCACAGAGCGGTCGGCAAAGGATAGACCCCCGAAGGAGTGCGCGACGATTAAATCCTTCCGGGAACCGACACGGAGGAAGTGAAAAAAAGATGACGTCAGGCAGCTAGTCGAGAAACTCTGACGGCGTGGCGTCCCTCGCCCTCCCTTTGGGGCCTAGCTGCGCGTTGGCTCCTGGGAAATAGCTAGAGGGCTGAGCGAATATTCGAAGCTTCCGAACATCGAATCGGAAAGCTTCCCTATTAGATTCGCGGTCCTTTAATCGAATATTCACCGTTCGTGAATTCGAATATTTCAAATCGGTAAATGTGCACGTTCAAGGATAAAATTGGAGCAATAGTACGATAAATTTGGTCCCGGCGATCACAGTAAAAATAAAACCAGGGAAGTTTCGTAGTGGAGCTCACTACGTCGCTCAAGCAGCCACAGTTTTCTGGCTAAATACTGCTGTCGTTCTCCCTCACCAACGAGTCCTGATTACGCCAATAAACTGCTTCTCCTATGCTGCATTTGTGGTTTCCATAACCAACGCCTCATAAGCTTCAGTGGGTGGACAGAAACTTGGTACGGTAATGTATACACTAAGATGTGAATGTCGTTTAATGTAAGGGTTTTAAAAACGGCTGTTCATTAATCTAAAACTATATTAGAAAAGTATACTAAATTCGATTCGATTCCCTTGTGGCACTATTCGGTTTGTATTCGATTCGGTCTCGAAAATTACGAATCGCACACACCTAGAAAATAGGCCCTCCGTGGTTTGCCAGATCTCTCAAGGCGTTGTCTGGTTCGTGGTAGCTTCTAGCGACGCCTTCGTTACTATCAGCCCTCGCCAATCCGCTCTATACACTCCCCCCATAAAACGTTGCCCCCGTGAATCTCCGCGCGCTCGGAGGCTAGAAATTACCGCTTGCTTATCACGCGCTGAGGCAAAGGGCCTATTCCCCGTGAACCTTTCTTTCCTAATTTTTATGACCAGGGTTCAAAATACAGCTAAAGCCCGATCTAACGAAACCCGATTTTACGAAGTTCCCGATCTAACGAAGAAATTTCCATTCCCCGGCAAGTACCCGTAAGGTTCAATGTTGTCATCAATACCGAATTAACGAAACCAATGCAATCTTGATTTAACGAAGTCTTTCCCGAAATAAATGAGTAAAAAAAGTGGTGATTTCTTTCTAATTTCGACACAGACGGGTTTTTCTTCGAGCGTGCGCTCTAACGCTGTCGCGTTAAAACATCTCGCTGCACTCGGTTCTCCGCGTCTTTGCATATCGGGCCGTTTTCGCGGACTTTTCACGCGCGCAGGTGTGGGTTAGCGGCTAAAACAATGCCGTGGTAGCTTTTGGGTGTCGCTATACGTTACAATTTTAGATTTCGAAGCACCGGAAAATCCCTTTCTCGATTTTCCGAACTTCCCGATTTAACGAAATAATTCGCTCGCGGTCATCGCTTCGTTCAATCGAGTTTCCGCTGCAGTCACCCGATGCTCCGTCGTCTTTCTCATTGCCTCCATGTGGACCGAGTCCGCCGAGCGCAGGGACACGTGCTGGGCAGACTTTTTTTTTTTTTTTTTTTTTAGACAGAGTAAATGCCAAGGGGAAGGCCGGCTTCGCGGAATGCTGCCCTTACGACGGCTGGCTGCCGTGACGTAATGCGCGCCCTCCTAAGTTTATTCACTACGGAAAGGAAAGTGAATGTTCAACAAGAGGGAAGTCGTCGGTCGTGCTCCCGAAGAAGTGCACCAGTGCCCCCCGGGGGGAGGGGGGCGGGTGAGGGTGTCCCCCTTATGCCGTCGTCGATCGCTGGAGCGTGACACGCGGCTTTTGCTGCCGAGCGCTTCTTTCTGTTCCTCTCCGCTTGCTTCCAACACTCGCGCCCGCCAAAATTACGAGGTCGCCGAGCACACTGAACGAGAAGAAGGAGAGAGAAAAAAAGGACGACAGCTCCGCGATACGGCGCTCAGCGCGGCGTCACGCAACGTTACGTAAGCACGTTCTCGCACGCTGATATATATATATATATATATATATATATATATATATATATATATATATATATATATATAAAGCAAGCTGACAATTACGGAACTAGAAGAGTTATGCCGGAGGGAAGTCTGTCGCTGTCGATCGGCCAGCTACCACGGCAATGACGGTTAGTTGCAGTCGTGATCGATATGATAGTAAACACCATATTATCCTCTATAAGCAGCGATTGCTTGGGAAACTGACAGAATAATAAAGACGGGTTTCAGGGCACACGGCAGGTATTACAAAGTTAATGTGTCTGGCAGCTTGCTGCTACCCTTGAAAAGAAAGCGTAGAATCATTGCATTCTACCGACGATTGCATACGGGGCAGAACCATTCAGTTTAACCACCATAAGAGGCTTGAGAATAAGTAGAGGACCGCGCGACGAGCCCTGGAACGAAACATTTTTAGCGACATACCTTAAAAGGACACTAAAGCAAAACAATAAATCAACTTAGACTGATGAAGTATTCTTCGAAAACTGTACTGCCGTTAATTACACTGCAATAGGTCAATTATTAGAAGAGAAAATGAAGCCCAAAGTTAAAATTTTGTGAATTATATATATATATATATATATATATATAGATAGATAGATAGATAGATAGATAGATAGATAGATAGATAGATAGATAGATAGATGTCATGGGCTTAATCTCCTTGTCGTTCTGACGCCCGCTTAGTGACACCACTGTCCGTCGCGGAAAACCCAAAATGTTTGGCGATTATATTATGGAGGAATAACGTCGCAGTGACCCTCGAACGTGAGGAAGCACGGTTCAGCGTTTCCAAAACAGTTCAGCGTAGAGACACCAAATCACGAGGAGCCAGAACAAGTCATTCAGTCATAATCCAGCCTCGTAACGAACGCCTCTCCTGGCGACCGCCGTTCCCACCACCGCCTTGCGTCAGCCAACTTCATCTTATGGTATCGAATTTCCTAATCCCGTAGCACCTCCTCTAATTCTCTTCCGCCATTACTTCGAATGCCTTCCCCTTGGGGGTCCATTCTCTCACTCCAAGCATACCACCGGTAATCTTCACAGCTCCACATTATCCCCTCAATCTGAATTAGAGTACAAGTCAGCCGAGTTCGCTGTCTATAATCAATCGCGAAGAAATTGCAGTAGATAAAGGGAAGGGCGTTTGCGAACGCTTGGGTCGGATTTCTGGCATAGGGGCTCACTCACTCACGATCACGCCTTTGAAATGAGCTACGAGCGAGTGTGATCGTGAGTGAGAAGGCTGACCTATGATTTCGGGTAGTTTGGCCGAAGAATATGCCAGAACTCAGGTCTTTGATGTGCGAGTGGCTCGGAGTTGAATACATCCGCAACCGCCATTTTCATTCCTGTTCTTTGTTTTTGTTTTATATCCATTATTTTTTTTATTGTGGTATACAAGGGGTACTTTCTTAACAAAACGTCGTTTTATGCATTGATGCACAAAGGTAACTAACGCCAATGCATTTCTCCGCTAAGTTCGGGAATTAATATCTCGAAACTGGTGTCATCCTCAGAATTCGTTTCAAGTGGATCCGCCTTGCGATCTCCACGGCTAGGATTTGTAAATTGTCATATGGGCCATAAGATAATTAGTTAGAAACTTCATTAGTATTTTTTGATAATTAGTCGATTATGCATTGCAATTTTTTGTTCGAGTAATGTCCGCCTCTTCGAGTACACCAGCTCATGATCTAGAATTGTGCTATCTGCCACAGGCAACCTTTAAACATTTTTGACAGTGTTCGCTGAAACACCCGGTATTATGATTTTTTTTTTTTTTTTTGGCCGCACGCATCACGATCGCCTCCCGAGCGCCCTCTCGCGTTTCTTGCCGAGCGCGATGACGACGGCACCGTGGAACAAAAGAACAAAGTGAGCGATAACGATTCATCAAAAACAAAAACAAGGCAAATAATAATAATAATAAAGAAGAGCCGAGCCCTCTCTAAGTCTTATCGCTTTCACCTCCGTTACTCACGCCGTCAGCCTCGCCTTTTAGTCGCCTCACTTATTTCGATTTTTCTTCTTCTCTCTCCCTCTCTTCGTCCGTGTACTTTATCGCTATTATCATCATCATCGCCCGCATTCTCTTAATCGTCGGCCCGGTGCCGTAAAAAATTGCACTTGCCTGACCGGGCGGTGTATATGTGTATGAACACGTCCGAGCTGGATAACACCGTCTCGCCGCTTCATGCTCCGGCTTCTCTGGTGAGATGGGATGTGTACGTTTTTGTTTCATATCTCGGTCCGCTCTAAGTTTTCTTTTTCTTCTTCTTTTTTTTTTTCTTTTTTGTTCTTGTCGACGGCGTCCAAAGCCAAGAGACCACGAGGCTTTAAAGGGACCATTTATCTCCCGACGGCCTGGCTGTTCTTTTCTTCTGGTTTTTGTAGTTAAGATAACTCTTTTCCCCACGCGGGTATCCTTCTTCGACATCGTGTCTTACGGTCCCGTGAAGAGAGGAGTACAGCTGCCGGTTCGAGGAGCCCGAACCGTGTGCGCTCGCCTCGAGCTCGGAGTTCGGTGCGGCGTTACGGAAGTTGGCGGCTGTTGGTTCGGCCGTCCAGTCGGGGGAGAGTGTGAAGCCCGAAAAAGTGTACTCTCGACACAACTTTTCCGACTCGTGATGTTTTGGTTTGTTTGTTTGTTTGTTTGTTTAACGTTAAATGAAGGGCCTGGATCTCTAAACCGATATCATCTCGAATGCCTTGCTTTTGGGAACTACCTGCGCCGCCATCGATTCCACCCTCGCCAAGCCAGCATGAGAAGGGTTGGCAGAGGAGGGGGGAGGGCTCTCGGGGCGTTCTCTTTGGACCCGCCAGTGCTTCACGCCGTGAAGTTTCCATGACGTCGCTTCAGGATGTGCCTTGCCGTTGCCTATATACTGCGCACCTTTTGATTTCAGCAGACGCTCGATATTTTGATTGGTGCTGAGCTTTTAATCGCCGTATAGAAACTGCCTAAGTAACAGTTCGGCCACTAATGCGGCCACTAATGGCTCAACCAGAAATGGCGTTAAAAAAAAAAAAAAAAAAACGAGAAGTTGTTTATTTGCTTGCTTGCTTGTTAGTCTATATGATGCCTCCGCGCTAGCGACGTCACAAGGTTTACTGTGCATAGATGCACGAAGTTTTATCTTCAAGCAGCGTGAAATGTAGTTTCTTTCACACGTAGCATGGTGGTTTTGAATCATGCGCAAGTGCTGCTAGCCGAACACCGAAGGCACTCGAACGCTGGACCATTTACAGCGCGCGTTCGTTTTTCTAGGCCCGCTGAAGCTTTCAAGGACGTCATGCTCGCAATTAACGCCAGCGCAGTATGCTTGCTATATATGCGTACACGTCGAGAGCTTTGTGGGGAGTGGAGATAACCGCCTCACCCGTTGGGCCCGCTTCTTTCTTCGGTTACTTTGCTTTTATTGCCTCCATCTTCTTTTCTTTTCGTTTTTTCTGTGTAGTGTGTGTCGGTTACTTTGGTCTTTATTTGTCCTTTTTTTCTGTTGCGTGCGTTCCTGTCTGCGGGTCGCCACTGCCGGTCGATTCGAGAGTGTGCCTGTTATCAGTGGCTTGGCGTGTGCGAAACGCGTTGTAGTTTGCAACGTGAAGTCGGCCGTGCGTGCTTTTGTATCTGTTCACACTATCATCCGTTATAGTCTCTTCTCATTCATGCTTTCTTTAGCACATGATTTTTTTAAGGCGCTTTAGGAAACATTTGTTCTTGAAAAACGTTCTGTTGCACATCCGGAAGTATTTCAAGCTTCCTTTATTTTTGCCATTCATTCATATAGAAAGAAAGAAAACAACAACCGAAAAAAAAAACAGTAAATTTCGTCAGCCCTTCCAATCCGTGAAGATGGTTAACCAGCGAAGTTGAAACGTGCGGCGCCGGGTGTTTATCACTTGGTTAATCCCGAGGGTTCATTAAAGAATTTCTCATTTATGAGGTTACACACACGTTCGGCTCCGACGGAGAGAACGACGTGACTGACGGTATGCCTGCAGTCCGCCGTTGTCGCTTGCGTTCGATGTCTCGAGTTTTGCTGAGGCGGCGTGGTTGGCAGCATCCGCCGGCCATTGCCGCTTGCGATTATTCGAAATGAAATTGCTTCAAAATTAAATCTGTCCGTCACGGAAGGCAATGAATGACTCATACTCCCGTAAACGCAGCCTCCCCATTACGACGGCAGAAGAGAAGTGAAATGCTACGCTGGAATGATGAGCTGCAACGGAGCCAGCTGTGGAAGAAGACAACGACGCTCGAGCCATTGCAGATGATGATAGTTTCTGCGAACGGGCTCGGACGTTCAGGCTAGACATAAACAAGTTTGCTTGTAATAAAAGAGAGACGCTCAACGTAGTAAAAAGTCAAAAATCGTTTTCGTAAGGTGCCAGTTGCGGTACCATGAAAGGCCAGCTCCATGTATACAGTATATACTACCTGCCTGCATCCACAGATACAGTTTCACGTGGTTATAGTGAAATGATACGAGTCTTTGCTGTACGTAAAGACAGTAATACACATACAGTTACGACAGCTAGTATACATGTGCTGCCTACATAGTTACCAATCGATAACCACTGAATGACGATATTCTGTTTATGCACCATATATATGAGTAAATATTCATACGTTAAGCGCACACAAAGCCACGAGAAAAAATTGACTAGCCGGAACCTACAGTGGATAAACGGAGGCTGATTGATTGATTGATCGATTGATTGATTGATTGATTGATTTAACGTGCCGAAGCAACTGGGTGCATGGCTATGGGGGACGTCGTGGTGGCACTCGCCAAAATAATTTTGACCACCTGGGTTTATTTAACTTGTGCCCGATCTGTTCAGAGCATCTTCCTACGTTCCGCCCCCGCCGAAATTAGTTCGGTGCAGCCGGAAATCGAATCGGCAGCCTCGAGCTCAGCATCAGAACGCCATAACGACTGAGCCGCCGCAGCCGTTGGGTTTGCGCATGCATGGCCTGGTTTGGACGTAGAGTTTCTCTGGAAAATTTCTACATGGAACCGTGAGAATGATGGTTAGTACGTGGATTTGCCTGCACTTGGCCCTTGCGGCTTCAGACGGATCTGCGGCTCTCCAAATTCATAATTTTTTCAAACGAAACATTGCGTTATATCCATGTGCGCAGAACTTTATTGCCATGTGTGTTTAGAAGGAAAAAGAAAAAGAACATTGCTTGGAAATGTGGAAAGATAAAAGTAGATGCTGCGTAGTAAATACAGCCATAAAAAAACGCCCGAAGCTACAGGTAACGCAAAGATGGAAACAAATGCATGGACTAACCATCGCGACTACGGCAGATAAACGATTACAGCTCCGGAGTTCCTTCCCTCTGTCAAATTTCCTAGAAAGCTCTACGGGCTTGGAATGCGCGACAAACCGCCGCGTCGATGTCCTTCGTATACGAGTTGGCCTCATCCGAACCGCAGCGCAACTTAAATGCCCCGACGGCCGCACCGCACACAGCCCTTGCAGTGCGTGCCAATTTCTCCTCCCGCTGCACCAACTCCGTTTTTATGCGCGCAGCTATGCTCGTGCAGCGTATCTACGCGAGCGTCGACGATGGCGACCCATCCGCACGCGCGGGCGCGATCCCCGTCCTTAATCGGCGTCGGCGCGGCGTCTTCGGCACGCCGCTTCGCGATGGCCCATATTCCGGGCCAAGAAGGGGACGACCTACCCCTCTCTCCCTCCCTCTGGGTTTCTCGGGTAATTGGGCCCTGAGCGCTGCTGCCGCTTCCTGTCGGCCC
Organism: Dermacentor silvarum; assembly: GCF_013339745.2. Classification (NCBI taxonomy): domain Eukaryota; kingdom Metazoa; phylum Arthropoda; class Arachnida; order Ixodida; family Ixodidae; genus Dermacentor; species Dermacentor silvarum. Next base: position 62,569,256 of record NC_051164.1, read on the forward strand.
TGATGCCGCGCTGCGGGGTGACCAGCAACCACCGCGCTTGTGCTCCGACGCGTCGCTCTCACGACGGCATGACCCCGCCGCCACGAGAGGGCCTGGTGTTGCCGCCGAGCGGTACGTACACGACGGCATGCATGCCGCTCGACGGGCGCTAGCTGCGGAGGGAGAGTGGCCCGCTTTCGAGACTTTCGACGCCGGGCTCCTTCGCGCCGGCCACCGCATGCAGTTTCGCCGAGCGCGCCGCTCTTCTTGTTTGCTCATTTCGAGCGCTCTGCCTTCGCCGTATGCGCCGGGGGGCCGCCGCTCGTATATGTGTCACGCGTATGTTTACACCCGCATGCCGTCTCCTCGCCTGTGGGCGGACGGGGCGCGTGCGGCGCGTCATCGACGCCTTCGCTTCGGGTCGGGCCACGGCACGCGCCGTGTGCCGTGCGTCTGACGCGCGCTTTTCCGTCCTTACGCGTATAGACGATTTTGAAGTGAATGGCTTTCTTTGGCTCTTCCGCTCGTTTCGCACTAGTCGGGGGAAGGTGGGGAGGGAGGGAGGGGGGCGGCTTTCCCCTCCGATGCATAGCGTTCGTTCTCTGGCACTGCCGAGTTTTATTTCGGGATCACGCGTGGCTGCCGCCATCTGAATCTGTAACCCGGGCATTTTGTTGCGAGCCTCGTCGTAAGACGCCGAACCGTCTCTGCGCAACCATTTTGATGCGTATGCGAATGAATTGTTATGGTTTATAGAGCATTGCGGTGCCTACTGGTGCTGCTGGTTACTACTTATTATTGCTATTATTCTTATTATTACCAGTAGCAATAGTAGTAGTAGAGTAGTAGCGCAGTAGCAGTGATGTTACTGTTACCCTCATGCTTCTAATCTATTGCCGCCATTACCGCTACTCCTAATGCTTCCTCAGTACCACAGCCGCTGCTATACGAGGGCACCACTACTATTACTGCTTCTACCGATTTTACTGCGTTGCTGCTTCTGCTACAACAACATAAACTACTACTGCTACTGCTGCTATTCGTACTACTACTACTACTACTACTACTACTACTACTACTACTACTACTACTTCTATACTACTACTACTACTACTACTACTACTACTACTACTACTACTACTACTACTACTACTACTACTACTACTATTACTACTACTAATACTGCTGCTACTACTACTGCTGCGGCTACTGCTGCTGCTACTACTACTGCTACTGCTTCTACTCGTACTACTACTACTACTACTACTACTACTACTACTACTACTACTACTACTACTACTACTACTATACAGGGTAAGTTTGGAGACTAGCGACAGCATTGGAAGAGTAGAAATTAATCCGGAGCCCTCCACTACGGCGGGCCTCATAATCAGAACTGGTTTTGGCACGTAAAACCCCACAAAGAAGAAGGAAGTAACGCAGGAATCCGGGCGTATGCCATAGACGTCCGAGACGATATAGTGTGACAGCACCGCGCTCGGCCGTATTGGTGCCGCCTGTGATGTCTTCTCCACGGCGCTCTTTCGGCATCGCAGCGGAGCCGCTCTTGCGTGTTACGCGCAGAGGAAGGGGAGAGGGGGATGTCCTTGGCCGTCCTTGGAATTTCGGTTCGGTGGCAACGCGTCACCGCGCTCCAGGGAGCAGTCGCGACGCGGCCTCCACCTCCCGTTCTACGCCGCTCGATCGCGCCAAGACGCCGGCGGCGAGCGAACTTTCGCACGAAGAAGAGCGGAGGGCTCATTCGCATTGTGGTGGAGGAAACGGGGCCTTTAATTTCACTTCTTTTTTTTTTTCTTTCTTGCGCGTTTGTTTTCCTTTCGTTTACCCGTTTACGTGTGCTGTGAGAGAAAATACCTTGAAAACTCGCTGCAATCCGCAATCGTCGCTTCTGCCTGCCCAGCGAGTAGAAATGGCGCCACGCCGCGAAGTTTTTTTTAGGATTATTCACCTTCGCTTTCAAGGTTGCTATCTCTCTCTCCATTCCTTCTCTTCATGCCTGTACCACGGAAAGTCTCGCGCTACGTAACGTATACCGAACGTACAAAATGTGGCAAGGCTAAGAGATGCGTCTATATTTACCAAATCGTCAGTTGTGTTTGCCAAGTAGATATAGGTATAGCTTAGAGTGTATTGTGATGCTGTTGTGAAATTTCATACCATTGCTGTTCTTGTTTTCTTTTTTCCTCTTTCCCTCTCTTCATTCGCTTATTGAAGTTATTGTCAGCTGGATTCCCCACCCCCTCGCAGGCCTTAAGGCCATCCTCTCAATAAGGATGTATTTACTACTACTACTACTACTACTACTACTACTACTACTACTACTACTACTACTACTACTACTACTACTACTACTACTACTACTACTACTACTATACTACTACTACTACTACTACTACTACTACTACTACTACTACTACTACTACTACTTACTACTACTGTGTATTGATAAGTGGAGACTGCCATCCACAGATTTTTGTTGCCGCTTTGTTCTCTCTTGCCTGTGTTGCCGCGCCAGATGTGTCATATACTAGACTGCGAGACGCGAATAAAATGCTATTATTATTATTATTATTATTATTATTATTATTATTATTATATTATTATTATTATTATTATTATTATTATTATTATTATTATTATTATTATTATTATTAATTCCGTGCTGGCCGAACCGCAATGCTAACAGCTCACGTAGACAGTTCTGCCAGTGTTCCATCTACTGTCGTTTGTATGAAACTGCATCAGGGAAGGCATTCACTTGCACCCCATTCTTTGCTGACTCACGTTGCCTTGTTAGGTTTAGGCGATGCATTCCTCCGAACGAGGCCTCCAAATTAAACCGAGGAGAACGTAACGTTAACCGCGGATTGTCTCCGTGATTGCGCTGCTCGGAGCGGCGACGGCGCTCCTGAGGGTGTAATAGTACCGGGGCTGCTAATTAATGCTAATTGACGTGTTTATCCTATATTTAGTTAGCCGGGATACTTGACCTAACCGAATGTTGTGCCGTGCCCCGGACTTGCGAGATTCAAGCTGGTCGCGCACTCTGGGCCACCACTTCTGCTTTAAAGAAAGAAAGAAAGAAAGAAAGAAAGAAAGAAAGAAAGAAAGAAAGAAAGAAAGAAGAAAACTAGAAGGAACAACGGGACAGTACTTAGTGAAGGTGGAACCTGAATAATGTACGCTGCTTCTGTGCGTAAGAGAGACAGAGAGGAAGACCTTTTATTATTTATTAATAGTATAATACGTACTGTCGTCCTTAATGTCAGGCCCTAGGCAGGAGTGTGTATGCATAGTCGTAGGAATCGGTGTGCATATAGTCATAATTCCTTTTCGGCAAGAACAGCCAAACAGCATAACGTTGCAGAAGAAGAAGAAGAAAAAATAAAAGAGAGAAGTAGAAAACCGCAATCGGCATGGATGTAACAAAAGCACACATCAATGACATAGCTCGTCGACCGAGTCAAGGCTTTAAAATATTACATAAAATAAAGAAGGGCGAAAACACTTTCAGGTTTAGAAAGAAGCACTCGAACCATAATAAAGCAAGGTACAATAAAGTACGCTCAGAAATGGAAGAAGTCGTCGAGCTCTCAACCACCTCAGCGGGGCACATCACTCCAATGCGGAATAATACGTGGGAAAAACGAGTTTCCTACAGGTATTTTTGGTTTGCATAAATAATCACACACTTTCATAGAGTGAGCAAAGCTGCAGAGGTCAGGCTGAATAGAAGTTCTGGCCAGCTTCTCGGCATTGGGAAAGAAAGAAAAATGGGAGTCAAAATTTAAAGGCAAGAGGTATCGGCTGAACGAAAAAAAAAAAAAAGGAAATTGATCCGTTTTGCCCGACGTATACGCACTCTCTTAAACACAGGAACTGTTACTAGGCTGCAGATTTTTCACATTTAAAAAGTAAACGGCTGTTCTTTTCCGTAAATAACGACGGAGATCCGCCCGGGCATGCATTCAGCGGTACTTATTGCGCCTATACCTTCACTTATTTCATAATTCTACCAATAATGTAGTGGCGCTGCATCGATATCTCGCCAACAACTTGCCAAATGTACGATAGCCCCCATGTGGGCGCATGGAAATTTGCCCCACCGATACTTATGTAACGAAATATTTGCAAATGCAGTGCAAATGATAAGCCTACAGCGTGACTGCGTACACAGCAGACATTTAGGCACCTTTAAAGGGGGTGGTTCTTTTCCTTATCCTTAAGGCTCTAAGAAAATGTCGCGTCTTCACGAAAGCGAGATCAGACTACCCTTTGGGAGTAAAGCCGCAGCTGAAAACTCTGTGAACATTCCGGCCACCTGGTGCACACAGAAACACATGTGACAACGAGAGTTTGACAGCGGCAGCTGTTACAGTTAACTTTATTCTGGCAGTTCTCGTGTCGCCTGTCACAGCTGTCTTCATGTTTGCCTTACACGAAATGCCGCCAGAAAAAAAAAAAAAGGGGGGGGGGGGAATGCAGCCAGTTCCACGAAGTGAAATCTGTCGAAAGAGTAGAGCTGTGGTCGTTGAACATTGAAGATTTTTATCGTAAAATACCCGATTTTCAGAGCCTGCTTACGATTGTCGTATTGACACCAATAACGTAGCGACTTTCCGTTCGGGTCTGTGCACAAGTACGGTCGCTGAACGGTTTTTTTAAATCCTGATTACCGGGACTCGTAGATTGCCCCCAATTTACCTACGCAGCAGTACACCCAAGGATGTCGAACGCTAACCGAAGTTTTGGCCCCCATTGCTCGAATGTTTCACTGATAAACTTCATAACCATTTCTGTTTATCGGTGGTGCGCAGATCATTGTTGCTGCAAGTGTGGAACACTGCGACTTGTTTACAGCTTGCCTGTGGAAAACAAAGTCAGTGAATGTTTAATAAACAGTCACCAACATCTTCCAACACTTTTTAGTATTTCTCATAAAATCTTCCTTTTCCATTTATTTTTCATTTATTTTTTTAAATATTTGATTGTAGTATATTTCTGATCTTAAACTTGACAAGTCTGTACAACGCCGTGCACCGTGCTAGTATATACTGTTACGTTATAGTGACCTTGGAAGAATCAGGCCGTGCCAAAACCCTGAGTAACGAACGTAACTTTTTATTGGGCGTCCTGCGCCGAGCGACAAATCGTTAACAGTAACACTCTAAAAAAAAAAAAAAAAAATACGGCGACCGTCAGAAAGCAAATAGTTTGGTATATATGCGTGACAACGCCAGCTATCTAGCGGACCCGGGCAATTCCGGTGCAGCTTTATCTAAGGTCTCCGAGCACAAACACACTCAGACTCATCCTCCCGAGGGCAAGTATGAGACAGAGAAAAAGAAAGAAAATGAAAGAAACCCGGCAATGGAACACAAGAGTCCCATGATCACACCTGGACGAGCAGAGAGGTGACGGCCGGTATACAGGCGGCTGCGCGTGTACGTGCTACGGCGTGCACGCCGAACCACGTGACTGGTTCCTTATTCGGGCCTGCCGGATGCGATGATGATGCCAGGTTGTCCTCGCGGTCGCCTCTCCGAGGCAGGGAGCGGACGCGCGACGTTTTCCGCGTCGCGAACTGTCGCTGCGGGCGTCGTCACCGCCCGGAAGGTGACATGAACGCGCGCTGAACACGCGACCCCGACAGCGCGCCCTCCGCGTCGGCCCCTGTAAACGTAATAAGACGGTATAGCGGGAAGGGCCGTAGCGGGACGTGGCCGCACGGAAGACGCCCCCTCGTATACCGGGTGTTTTACGAAATGCGTTCGAAATTTACTCAAAATAGGGAAGATGAGATGAATGATTTCCTCTAGATTCATTTTACCACCAAGTTATACACTTGAAAATCACTCCGTGTAATAAACAAACAAGTAATTACGCAAATTGGACTAATTAGCGTTTTAACCAAAGGAGCCGTGCGATTAATCCCGATTGAAGACTTCATGCGCGCCACCCGAGAATCGGGATGAATTCACAACGTGATCGATTCTGCCTCACAGGTGGGCACTCATTTGGGCACGCGAAACTCGACGCAGTGCCGATAGTTGCGTTGTTTATATACTGTAATAAAGTTTCTGCTATACGGAGAGTTCGTTCAACAAGCCAATCACTGAATAAATAATTACTTCACTAATTAAGTGTTAGCTCAAATAGCGTTTCATTGTTATCGTATGTGTATACATATGTACAAATGCGCTCTCTCGACGGCCAGAAATAAAGGTGAAAAAAATTTGTTCAAATTCTTCTTGATGCGGAACAGGGCTTGGGCATTACAGGGGTTATAGGACCCGGACCTCGAAACCCCAGAATTTATACTGGCCAATAATTTACTGGAATAGCTTTTCTACAAGCCAGTTTCGGTTTCGGACTGCGCGTTTCTAACGCGTTTGTGCTAGCGCGTTACGGCCCGTGTAAGAAGCTGGTGTAAGACGCTGTGGCCTCTCCGCCTTACCCCCGTATTCATAAACGCTCCTCGACTTGAACTTGACTTGCCACCGCCTTGGGCAGCGCGTTCGAAACGCGTTGAAGGCGGTGGCAAGTCAAGTTCAAGTCGAGGAGCGTTTATGATTACGGGGGTTATACTCTCTCAGCAGTCATGTGATGGCGTCGGCAAACGCGGTGCACGTTCCGGCATGTGTAAACGGCTGCGTAAGACGCTGTGGCCTCTCCCCCTTACTAGAGAGTACTGCACGTTTCTAACGCGTTTGTGCTAGCGTTCCCCTTAAGCGGGAGATGGTGCAATTATAATGAAGGGCGCTGTTATAAAATAGGAATGACGTCACATATGGCGCGTGTCATTGGTGGAAGTCAGTCGTTCGATTTAGTGCGGCGAGACTGGGCGAATTACACGGAAGATTCACGGTTTACCGATGATTCCCTCCGGAGCTTCGGCCACTCATCATCATTCACCCCGTGGATATGCGGTTTTTTTTTTTTTTTTTTTTTTTTTTTTTTTTTTTTTTTACGCGAACATCATGATGAGACCCAGTGGTAACGCGCTTTCTGTTTTGGACGGTGGCGCTCAGGCCGAACGCTGCGGTCGTGCTGCGGGCGTCTAAGTTACACAACGGGAAGATAGTATAGAAACGCAGCCTTGACCTCGAGGCGAGCAGTAGATGGACGAACGGAAAGAAAAAAGAAACGCCGACGTGGAGCTCGCCGCTCACAACAGCTTTGCCGCTGACTCTAAGGTGTGTGTGTGTGTGTATCTTAACGCTAGTAGGAAGGCGGAAGCACCCGGTCAACGTTTGCGCCAGCGTCGTGACGCCCTCGTTAGTGCACTGCCTCGTCTGTCGGCGTCGTCTCTCGGTGCATATCGACGTGTACTCTACCGCACCGGAGATCTTTCTCTCTCTCTCTCTTCCGTTCTCGCGGTCGACGGTAACGTGAAGCGAGCATGACCGCCTCGCGCTTGTTGTCATCGTGACCACGTCTCGAGCACGAGCATCCATCAACGGCCAAATGCTCCAGCGTCACATTTTCCGCGTCTGTGATTTGTGTACGCGATAGAGATATACTTGGTGCTCTCAGGTTCGAGTCGATGACTGTCACGAGAGAGAGATAGCGAGAGAGAGAGGGGAAAGTCGTGATTGACTGCCAACAGTGAACAGCATGAAAAGAACGATAACGGAACTCGAGTATACATAACGTTGAAAGATATATATATATATATATATATATATATATATATATATATAGAGAGAGAGAGAGAGAGAGAGAGAGAGAGAGAGAGAGGAAATGCAGTGAGGTTAACCAGAGGCAAGTTTCTGCTTTTTTTTTTTTTTTTGA
>NC_051164.1:62582049-62636246 GCF_013339745.2 Dermacentor silvarum
ATTAGTGCACCTCCCCCCCCCTCGCCTCCCCGTCTTTCCATTAGTGTTTCCACGCTGCGCGCGGCAAACCGAAACGCACTGAAACAAACGGACGCACCAAACAAAACTATAAAACACAGCGACAGGAGCGGCGTTGCGATCTTGAGCAGCGGCAGCAGCGACGCGTCGGAATGCCTCCGCGTCCTCACGCGCTCCTCCGCCCGTCTCAGCCGCGCGCGTTCCTTCTTATGTATGCGCCGTGTCGGACGTGTCTCGGCGACGTTAAGCTGCCCGGTGACGCCGAGAAGAGAGAGAGAGGGAGAGGAGGTAGCGTTCCATTCGCCTCGGCGAAAACGTGCACGCGCGAGAGAAAGATTGAGACGCGCCGTCGGCATTTGGTGCCTCCGCGCCACGCGTAAATATATATCGGCGGCGATCGAGACATTCCTCGCGCGGTCCTTTATTGCTCGGTACGGAAGAGGAGTAGGGGGGAGGGGTTGAAACGCCAGGGTCTCCTCCTCCTCCTCTCCCCTATCTGGGAAAGGAGGGAAGCGTCGCGACGCGACGAAAGAAACACGCCGATGAAAACGAAGGCGCCCGAAGACCAAAACTAAACGCCAGCCTTATAGGATGGCGTGGGTGCCTGGTTCTCCCTCCTCGAAGGGCTCGAGGCATTCTGTTTGCTCGGATCAGAGACGTGGCAGCTTCGAGAGTGTGTTTATTGGGACACGAAAGGCGCGCGCGCGCTCTTTCGAGAAGTGGCAGCAGCAGCCCGGATGCCGCGGCGGCGTCTCGAGATCGGCGCGACTGGCCGTCCGCGCCCTCCGGGCGTTTTTCGGAAAAACTTCAATTCTCGCGGGCATCTTGCTACGTCCCCCGATATGAGACTCGTACATCGATACCGATTGACGTCGCTTGCTTCGTGGGCTACGAGCGAGTGCGCGCAAATTTAGTATAGGACAGGGTGGTGAGCTTATTTCGTACTGCGTTACGCAATGCGCCCAAACTGACGACGCGAGACGACGACAGAGTGTCTTATAGTCTGCTCTGTCGTCTTGCGTGGCCAGCTTGCGCTACGCGTCTCGCAGCGCCCAGTTTGCCATGTTGGGCAGGCTCGATAGTTCTGGAGCTTATATAGCTGTTCGCAGCGCGCTGTTATCTCCGATTTAGGGCGCGTTACAGGTACTCAGCTCCTTCGAGAAACCGCGTTCCGGATTCCTGTCTTTCTCCGACCGCGCCTGTAGTATTCCAGACCAATATTATTACCACACTTCACATGGAAAAATGAAATGTGATGCCCAAACTACACCCCGATCTCGCACTAACACAGCCTCGAACCAACACACTCCTCCCATCTATTCGTATTGGCCTCCTGACCGGCTCCCACGCAGACGGACCCCCCTCTCCCTGTGTTTACTGCGATGGACAAACCAACCCACTCCACGTCCTCTAAAATGCCACCCAGCCCCCGCTTCCACGAAAACTCCCAAACTCTCTCCCGGGAGGCTAACTACAGCTAGCATGCACCTACCTTGATCAACAGTATACCTGGCATAATTTATTAAGCAGGATCTCTAGAAGGCTGTCAGCTAGGCACCGGGCTGAGGTCACCTAACAGGAGCTCGCAGTCTTCTAAAATATGGCGTCGTCTTCGTACAACACGGGATGGCAACGTGATTATAGTGCAACACGTGATCACAACGCAGAACTTTCGTCATGCGGGGCGGCCAAACGAGACTCTAGCCGGGGGACGGTCCCTTATTCCGGAGGCTAATCACTCCTGTGGTTAGGGGAGGGATTAGCTGCCTAGTCTTCGAGAGAGCATTATAACAACGGCAGCTTCCTGCTCACGCGGAGGGACGGGTGTGATCGGATCGAGAGAATGTCTGCCAGAAACGAAGTCAGCGCAATCTCTCCTCCTCGGACAAATCCCCCTCGTTTAAATAAAATTTCCCAAGGGTCCTTAGCTATCGCCTAAGAGACGCGAAGGCGAAAGCCTTGTAAAGCCTATACTGCAACTCACCTTAATCCACCACAATCCACCCTAATCCACCGCAATCCACCTTAATGCACCCCTTATCCGCCCTAATCCACCTTACTCCAATCTCTAATCAATCATTAATTAACTTTGTTAATCATTAATCATCTCTTATACACGGATGGACGTGCTTTGTTTCGCTTCTGGCCTTCCTTGGGTCACGTGACTTTCGGTACCTCACAACGCGACCTTGAAACTAGAGTCTTAAGGCTCTCGCCTTAATAAACCTCTGAAGGTGGATTCACACCACGGACCTGAATCACAGATCTATGCCGCGGAACGAATGTTACGAAGATTCAGTGGTACGACAAGCGGCACGGAACCTCGTCGCGATTGTCTGCACTTTGCAGAGCCCTGTGCGTGCCGTGATTCGATGCCGCTGTGCCACACCATGCAGCCTCGGTCTTCCGGACGGAATCTCTTTGATTCGGTCCGATAACTACTCCGGTATAGTCAACTCCGGAACCTACCAACTGCGGCTTTCCTTGTAGCCAAACTGCGCTACCTTGTGGCGCAAATGTTTGTCCGTTATATACCGTCTCTGCGTAAAGCGCAGGTTTGCAGGGAGAGAGATTTCTACTGCAAATTAATAGAGGCACCTCCGGCGCTGCCATCATTCGGCTGTCCAAGGAATGATGGTTAGAAGTCTCGGTTCCCTATACTTCCTTCACTCATTCCCTGCCTTACAATGCACGCACCCCCCCCCCCCTCCTCCCCGTCTCACAGCACACACGCACGCGCACAGTACACACGAAGTGCTTTTATTGGAGGAAAATCAGATAGCGTCGCTGTGAGGTGGCTGACTGTTAATTGGGCCACTCGAGGGAGAAATGCGGGTAAAGGGAGAAAAAAAAAAAAAAAACAGAGCAGTGCATTTCGCACAACTGGTAAGCCCGAATGCGGAAACAGCTGCAGCCATTACGCGTATATAGAGTCAAACCAGCTGCTGGCTGCGGCTTAACCGCGGCGCGGCGTGAGCGGAATACAAACTGCGCGAATCTGTGCCGTGGGCTGGAAAGTTCTTTCCGCTCGTTTGCAGCGCGGTTATTTGGTAGTACATTTTTTGAATTTTTTTTTCCTTTCGCTGTCCCAAAGCGTCTTTCTCTAAGCCCTCGGAACTGCGGAGGCTGATCAAATCGGGGCCTGCCGCGAAACCGGAGTGTCTCCGATGGCGTCTGCCCGCTGGGATCGCGCGCAACGTGGTTAAAGCGATGCGGCTGCGTTTTCTCGCAGCGGCGATAGATGAAGTGTATATAAACTCTTCGAGTCTCAGCGGCTGCCTCTGCGGTACTTTCGCCCGTGCACGCGCGTGCTTTCGCGGTTAGAGCGTAGCCTCCGAGATTGAAACGGTGTGTGATCTCGGAGGCCATTTAGGCAGCACGTAGTTTGCCATAAAGGTTACTAGAAGCAACTCCGTCCCTAGTCTATGCGGTAGCTGGAAGTGTATGCATGGAGGTTCAGCCAGCGTGAGAATGATGCGCGTACGTTGATTCGCCTGATTAAACTTCGTCCTCCGGGCTTCTGAACGATTTTGTGACTTTGCCAATTGATCGTATTCAAGAAAGCGTTGATCGCAGCGCCCGAGTTTACTACAAATATTGGGTAGTTCTGGTGCCGCGATCATTCAGCTGAATGATGTAGTTGTCTAACTACATTTCTTTGTGGTAAATTCTATGGCGGGGACCGGTCTATTTTCAACAAAGGACCTTTTACCATTCGCCCGGTGCCACTGCAGTACAGTGACAATTTTACAGAAATACAGAGGGCGCTATACATTACACCTGATAGAATGATAGCGGTCATCTTTGCGCCGTTGCAAGCATTCTGCGAGCCAGCCAGCGAGTGCTGACCGATGTCCTTAATTCCTTCGCTTTCGGTCATACATGTATGCCTGCCCATACATGCGGTGTCGCTCGTCATCGCCCACACGTTTTCTCGTTCCGAGCCATATCCGCTCGCCTGCCTTTCTAACTCCGTGATTCACTGCGAGGCTGAAATGCTTTCCTCTCGCGCGCCACACAAATGCGTACGCGTGTGCGTTTACATTCATGCGCATATACGCACACGTATGTGTGCACGCATATGCGTTTCAGCGCGCGCATGCGTGCGTGTTTCTTTTCTTTTCATAATTTCGTGTTGTTATTTTTTTTTTCTTTTTATTCGCGCGCGTCCCGAACCCCTCTGGCGGTAGTATAACTCTAAACACACGTGGTCCTTCCGCAAGGCGAGATACGGCTGCGGGGGCCATCACGCAGGACGGGCCCTCGTAAAGCAACGGGCGCTTATATATATCCCCGTGTTTGACCCCTGTAGCATGCGTCGGCCTCGCCACCAAGCCACAACGGGGGGTGGTGGCGTGCTCGAGCCCTCCTTATCCGCCGCTCACTACTTTACTAAGCCCAGATGACGAAAGAAGCTTGCCGCCTCTCTTCTTCTTTTCGCCGACGAAGTGCCGTCGGCGTTACGCTGGCGAAACGGACCGTGAACGCGGCGCCGAGTTTGGCGGCGGCGGCTAGCTCGGCGGGGTGTCGCGCGTTCACTTATGCAGTGCGCCGGTGGCAACGTGGTACTATAGCCGAGGACTACACCCAATTTGGCTGGCTGTCAGCGAGGTCGCCCTCCTCGTCGGTGGGCACCGCGCGCGCGTAGAGAAAGTTTTTTGAGCCGCGGCGGTGATGCGTCTTGTCGCGGGTGGCTCTTGCGCGCGCGGCTGCACCTCTCTCATCTCGTCGGAGCGCGCACGTATATGCCGGCGTACGCGGTGCTGGGCGGCTTGCAGTTCCGGCTCCCCTATAGCAGCGGTCATGTCTTGCGGAAAATCTAGCGGACGCACGCTACGTGCGCGCAGAGTTTTGGCGCTGCACCTAAACGCGCCCGTGCGCGCGCGTCTGTGTGGTCCTCCCGCTCCCCCCCCCCCCCTCCTCCTATAATCACCCCTTCTCGCCGAGGTGTGTGTGTGTGTGTGTGTGTGTGTGTGTGTGTGTGTGTGTGTGTGTGTGTGTGTGTGTGTGTGTGTGTGTGTGTGTGTGTGTGTGTGTGTGTGTGTGTGTGTGTGTGTGTGTGTGTGTGTGTGTGTGTGTGTGTGTGTGTGTGTGTGTGTGTGTGTGTGTGTGTGTGTGTGTGTGTGTGTGTGTGTGTGTGTGTGTGTGTGTGTGTGTGTGTGTGTGTGTTGTCTTGGCTAAAAGGCTTCAAACTTCGTTCTTCGCTGCGTTGTTGGTGCGAAGGGACGACGTCATCGTCTCATACGTCATCTGTGCGAAAACGTGCGCGTCATCACCATCGTGGGAGTTGTCGAGAGGCCTCGAAAATTTCTGGGAAGTACGATATACTCGCAGCGTATTAGTTTCGTGCGTGCGAGTTTGCGAGTTCGTAGGTGGAAATGATCGCAAATGGATACTAGCATTCTAATATTCCGCAGTTACCGCGCGCGACTGGCCGCTATAGAGGCACTTTGCGTGTATTCGCGGGCTTCTTTCACGCTCGGAAAAGCACTTTTATGTAGCGCGTATTGAGCAACAGAAAGCTGTATCGTGAGTTTTTCATGTTGCTCTAGAATTTTCTCTTTGACACTTTTAATCTAAATATAATATTTGACCAGTTTATTAAATAATTAAGACTAATTACGTAATTACAGGCGGAATGCAAAAAATATAATCCGAGTATCTCCAATCGACGGCAAACAACATTACCTTGGTTCTGTCCAGCTACGTGGCATTTGCATATTTTTAAAGTTTGGCCCAAGTTAAGTGAAACACCCTGTATAACGCAATCGAGGGTTATCCGCCGTGGTGGCTATGGTGTTGCGGTGCCGAGGAATTGGTCGCCGGTTCGATTACCCGCCGTGGTGGCCCTATTTCCATGGGAGTGAAATGCAAGAACGCTCGTATGCATATACATATAGGTGTACTCTGGCGAAGCACATGTAGTGAAAGTTAATCCGCAGTATACTCCACTATACGGTTTCCCTCGTAACCCTCTGTGCACTTTCGTACGTTAATCGAATCTCACAGTTTAAGACAATCGAGGCCTGGAGGGTCCAGTGCGAGGCGCCACGTTCATCTTCTCTTGTAGTCTATACCGCTCTGTACTACCTCGCCGAGGGCAGAATAAAACTTCCGAAAAAAAAAAAGAAAGAAAGAAATTGTTCAATCGCTGCAGTCAGCTGTTGCGTGATCTCGCTTTTAGGCGCATTGTGCTGTTTGCAGTACAAGACTTTTCCTCATCGCAGTGTATACGGTGTCCCAGCGCGCATCCCACAGCAACTGCAACGTGTTGCAGTTCCTCCGAGCATCCACGATGTCTCGGAGGAAAAGGTCGTGTGGCGCAGCGCGCGGCAGTTTTTAACGATCGCGGCCCGCACCGCCTGCCCAACAGGTCATTTAATCTTGGCGGTGATGTATATACGCGCTCCAAAGGGCAGGGTTTGTATATAAAGCTGACGTCACGGCTGAAGTCATGGAGGGGGGAAAAAAACAACAACTTGGAGTAGGGAGCGTGGCGTGAGACAGTTAGCCTTCGCAAGGCAGTCTCCTATGACACAGTTTCCTCTGACACAGCATATGACCGCAGCCTGCAGCGCGCCTGATTCGCCGCAGGTTACAACTTCTGAGCGGCGTATACAGACGGTATACTAACTTAGTATACTAACTTAAAGTTAGTATTAAAGTTAGTATACTACGATTTTTCTTTTGTTTGTACTTTCCTCCAGGACTTGAGCTCTTTGTTTCCTCATTTCGACGTGACGCGCTTTCTAAACCAAAGCGGGTCTTTCGATTACGAGTGCCCAATATGCGTCGGCGAAGCTAGCCTTCGTCTCTTCGCGACCGTCATACGGCAGCATAATACGAGCGCGCGCGCGCTCGCGTTCACGTTGTGCCAGCGATGCGCTAAGACGCCGCCAGTGCGTTACCACCGTGGTCGCTCGAGAATGACGCGAGACGGACTCGCTTCGCCGCGCCGCGCCGCGTTCTACAGAGCAGCAGGTTTTCTGTTCTGTCTCGTCGAACCGGTCAAGCGACCGCTGCGGGTTTCGCTGCTTCTTTGCTTCTTCCTGAAGAATGCACGGCAGGGCCCGCAACCTCTTCTTCTTCTTCGTTTGCCGACGCCGCAGCGAGTTTCTTCGCTTTCGCTATCCACGCTTCATTTTGTTCTTCGAATGCTAATCGTCGCTGTGCCACGTAACCTCTTCGCCCTCGCCGCGTTTTCTTTGATTCTGTGCTACTTCGACGGCGTCTGCGCGCCGCTATGTGAAAGGCGGGTTATGCTTTGGGAGAGAGAGAGACAGAAAGGGGCTTTGAGATAAAGAGAAGAAAGGGTGAAAGGGACTTTGAGAGAGGGAGAAATGAGGAATGGGCTTTGAGAGAGAGGTTTTAAGCAACTGCTTTGGGAGAAAGGGGGCTTTGAGCGAGAGAGAGGCTTTGAGCATCTTTCAAGGAGAGAGGGAAAGGCTATACAGCAACGCTTGAGGGGGAAAGAGTAAAAGACAGAGAGAGAAGCTTGCGAGCAACATTTGAGAGAGAGGCAGGCTTTGTGTATAACCGTTGAGAGGGGAGATAGAGAGTTAGCGCTTTATTATGGATGGGACTTGGGTTTCGAGAAATCTTTGAGAGAGAGAGAGCCTCTCGAAGCGCTTGTCCCGTTTCACCGCCTGTCGCCTGTGACCTCCGCGAGGGTCGCCAGGGTTCAAGGCGGAAATTAGTTGCCCCGCGCGACACTCGCCCGGGTTGTGTTGGCACGCGCCGCCGTGTTTATACGCCGCGTGCAGCGCTATAAAAACGCGCGCTTGCGGGTCGCGCGGCTGTGCATGGGAACGTTCCATCGCGTCTTCGCGTTTCGCCACCGCTTCGATGTGGAGCCTTAATGTTCGCTCAACATTCCTTCACCGCGTGCCCCTGACGTAACCGCCATTCGAGACCCACGTTAATGCGATACGCGTGCCATCTGCAAGCCAAGTGGTTGAAGAGAAAGAACGGCTTTGTATAGCGGCACAAGGCAAACATCTTCGCGAACTATGGACGCTCACTGATCCTATAGCCTTCGCTGGGGCATTATGCAAAAGGCGCGGGTTGGTTTTCGCGTCGTGCTCCATGTCGACTTGTCTTCGTGTCTGGGACATAAGCGCCCGATGGATCGTGCTGGATAGATGAACATCCTGTCTCCTTGAACGTGCGTTAAAGGGTGGATAGTCACGCGACTGCGCGTGAATGTGCAGTCGCTTCTTAATCGTCATCACCAGTGTAGTTACCTGGCTTCACCGCCAGTCACAGTCGACCACTTGCCTGTGGTTGGAAAGTTGTTTCGATATGGCCACAGACATTTTGTATACGGACACGAATATATATATATATATATATATATATATATATATATATATATATATATATATATATATATATATATATATATATATATATATATATTCAAGCTTGCGCCTGCAAATTTCCTAACTTCATCAGCACACCTAGTTGTCTGCCGTCCTCGACTGCGCTTGCCTTCTCTTGGTATCCATCCTGCAACTCTAATTGTCCACCGGTTATCTATGTATGTAGTCGAAATTAATCTGGAGCGCGTCCCACTGTAGGGTTTCTCGCATAGTTTGTGTGTCAGTTGCATTGGGACGCATTTATCGCGTTGATTTTATTTATTTTAATTTTTTTAGCATCAAGTGACACTCTTGTTTCTTGCGCAGTACTTCCGGTTCACCTCCTGAGACACGACCGGGGACGAAATTCAGAACAAATAGGGGGAATAAAAAAATGGTAGGGTACAAAATTCATGGGTTTCATTATAGATATATGAGAGCATAGGTTTAGTTACTAGTTGAGTTACTGAAGTGTCCGGAATAATTAGAATTAATTAGACATCACTGATTACCGCGCACCAGAGCACAGAACACGAACGCCTAGATGCGAATGCCACTAAGAGACACCCAAGTCGTAGATTAGGGTCGCCTACCGTTTTATTTTCTTGTTTAAATGCATGCTTATCTGCGTATCACGAACTGTGGGATACGCAGCAGCTTATCTGCTGTGTTCCGCTTATGTCAGCTATACCACGAAAAAAAAAAATACAACTGAAAGGATAAATAATCTTTCCACCCCTTATATTCCGAATATGTGTGCGAGCCCCGTTCCCCTATACAGTAAAAGAGGAAGGGGGGGGGGGGGGGGCGGCAGACACTGCAGAGCAAAATAAGTGGGGCGAGTGGTCCACGAGCTCTGTAATTACGTATCAGCCTGTATATCCCTGTGCGCGTGCGTGGCTTTGCGCGCGTTTGCAGATGGCACGGCCTTGCTTTCGTTTTCGTTCGCTTCGCGACCTGACACTGCAGTGGAATCGTGGAGACAGGAGCTGAATACATTAACCCACCCACGCACACCTCCCCCTCCCCCGTGCCCGCAAACTCACCACAACTACGTCAGTTTTTTTGTGTTTTTTTTTTCCCCCTCGGTTTTGCGGATTTCTCGCGTGGTCGTACTGCTCCCCGCCGCGTTTCCTTGTTTATTTTACGTTCTCGGTTTCTCGGTGGCTACAAGAAGAATAGATGCGAACAGTTAGGAAAGAAAGATGACCCAACGAAAGAAAGAAAGAAAGAGAAGAAGGAAGGAAAGGAAAAAAAATGTGGCATGACGGCGCTGGTATCGTTAACCGACCGTGCAACAGCGGAGGGGTGCATTCAGGCTGACGTTACGTTTCCAGAAAAAAATACTCACGAAATTAATTAAAATAAGGTGTGCAGTTTTCCTTGCCATAACCGCGACGACGCGATTATGAGGCGCGCCGTAGTGGGGGACTCCGGATTGCACTTTGACCACCTGGAGTTCTTATCTAAGTTGCCTAAACTTGTGACTTCTGATGAATTTGTGACTTTTGCAAACCGATCATTTTTCAACAAAATATTCCGTTATAAATGCAGCTATTCGCAATGAGTTATGCATGCGCGCAAAGCCTTATTAACTCCTATATTTAGAAGAAAAAAATATGATTACTTCGTAATTTAGGTAAATGAATGTGCAGACAAGTCGTAGTGAATGAAGCCACAAGAACGTATCAAGCCACAAGCACGAAGATCAGACAAATCCACTTACTGCTAGCCACCATTCCCACGGTATAGCCGAACGATCGCAGCGCCACAGTTCGCCCTGGTGGTTTTAGTAGGAAACTCTATGGGGAAAAGAATGTACGAAAAAAGAACAAAGTTAAGAAAGATGACGAAAGTAAGTAAAGAGAGGAAATTCCGTTGCGGCGCATGTTCTCGTTGGCCGACCATGCAACGGATATGTTTTCAGGCTCACGTGTCCGGCCTCTTGCGGTGGTTCCCTCGTACAAGAGTTCTCAGTGCTGTAACCACGGAGCGCACGTGCACCTATACACCGGCTACAAAACGCCGTCTATAGCGTAAGATAGAGGCGTGTCGCGCCATATATACGGGGCGAAGAAAGGTAAATTGCGGGGATTTCGGCGAAGAAACAACAAGGCGGAGTGAGCTTGGGCCCCTCTAATCGCCTGCCCGCGCGTTCCGAATACGCGCTCGTAATGAACGCTGTTGTGTTGTTTCCGAGGGTACTTATCCGGAGCGGTCGTGCTTACACACGCAGACAGCTGGCCGCCGATTTTCCGGTAAGTGATCGAAAAAAAAAGAAAAAAAACCCAGCTGACCGCTTTCTTCACCGCTGTGTACAAATCGTTCGGATGCCTGAGATTGCAGCTTCGAGAGCTTCCTTGAGGAGTTTAGCCGGGTATAGTATACAGAAACAGCGCTACTGTGCGCTTGGAGTTTAATTTGCGGAACGGGGTATGAAGCTGATGTGCCAAGAAAAACGGTGCGGGTGTCCGTCACAAATCGCTGCGCATTGAGCTACATACGCTGTCGCCCGGCATGGTTTCCGCATAGGCAAGCGACTGTAGCTTGAACTGATGCTTATAGCGCTACAAGTGCTACTGTGCTTTGCGGTGATGGTATGCGGGGACAGTGACCGACTGTGATTGTGTATCTGTGCACCCTTTCTCTCTCTCTCTACTTTCCCGTCACTTTACCTCCCCCTCCCCTCTCTCCCCAGCGTAGGGTAGCAAACCGCATCTTCATCGGGTTAACCTCCTTTCCTTTCCCCTTCTGTCTCTCTCTCTCCCTCTTTTCGAGTAGATCCTATTTTTCGAAGCAAGTTCCGCGCTACTGCTTCATCGATATTTTCGGCAGGGTTTACGCTCGTTTTATACGCTCAAGAACGCGGCTTCTAAGTAATTAATTCGGAGACTCGTGTAAGCTTTCTGACGCATCATTCGTCATGCGGCTCGTCTGAGGAGCCGGTGCCAAATTTTTTTACGGCGTTTTAGTGCGTCGAGCTCTTGTGATTCTTTTGGCAGTATATTGGTCGAGAGTTCCCAAGGACGTCGGCGCCGCTTGGTCAGTCCTCCATTCCAGAGTTGCTCACGGAGCACAACAGTTGCTGTAGTGGTCGCTGTCGTAACTGATGATGACGACGCTGATGATGGTGATGTCGCCCTTGTCGCGAATGCCGCTGTAGTTGTCGTCGACACGTGACTCGCATATCCGCGGCTGGCAATTGGGCGGCCGAAATAAACGCCAGTGCCTCAAAACAAATTCATGCGCGTCGTATTACTGAACTGGCCTTGTGAGAAGGCGTCTGCAGGCTATGATCGAGCGCGCTGCGTGCAGAGAGAGAATCGAAAACTCCTCGTCATTTCCTTCTTTTCATCACTCTCTCTCTCTCTCTACTCGCACAGATCGAGCGACGACACGTCAACCGAAGCGTTACCCTCTTCCTTCTCTTCTCTCATCTTCCTTTTTCTTTCTTCGTTCCCTCCTGCTATTTCTTGTTTGTCTCTCTCTTTCTCTCTACTGTTCGCTTTCGGTCTCTATCTTCTCTGTCTCTGGGTCTTCTTTCTCTCTCTCTTCGTTTAAGACGATCGAAGACGCAAACGCTGGAAGCGAACGCTGTTACAGTACAAGTGGCTGCGCAGCTCGAAGAGAGAATGAAAAATGGGCCACATAGCCGCTGGATACAGCGGCAGTAATGAAATAAATAGTTTGAGGAAAAGCAAAACGAAAGCCGAAAGGGCTGCTTAACGGAGAAGGATTGCCGTATGGCTGTCGAACGAGTTCGTTTTCGCCAAGTTTCCCGTTTACCCTTCAGCCTCTTACGCGCGTCCTTTTTCTTCTTAATATCTCGCTCCTACCAGTTTAGTTTAGATGCCAGCGAGAGCCAAAGTAGGTCTGCCTCCTCCAGTTCTGTAAATAACGTCGGCTTGCGCCGCTATTTGCTCGCCGCGCGTCGCGTGTGCCTTTGTCGTCATCGCCGCAGGGCGGCGCGGCGGGCGCTTGCGCTGCTGCGCCCTCTGAGCCGTCGATGCGTTATCAAACTCGGGCGGTGTAGTACATAGACGCAATGTGCGTGTTTGGTTGTATGTCGTTCAGCGTCTTTTCCTGCTTCATTCTGTGTTTTTTTAAGGGGATGGGGGGGGGGGGGGGGGGGGGGTTGCTGCTGTGTCACCGCGTAGCAAAGATTTTGCGTGGCCCAATTTATGACTCTGCTCTCCGAAGAGGAAATGACCGATAAAATAAAGACGACACAAGGAAAACAAATGAGGAGCTTGGGGGGAAAAAAACACCCACAGAAAAAACAAAAACAGGAAGACCGGAAGAGTGTTGGCGAGGACGGAAGCCCCGGGGTGTTTGTCGAGACATTGTCAAATCCCGCCATGCTGGCATTCTGAGACAATTGGAGGAGAAGTCGTGTCTCGGCCGTGTGGGCCAATCAAAGCGGTGGACAGCAGGGCGATATTTGAGAGGGTCAACAATAGCACCCTAATGAAATGATGATGAAATAAACTTTAATTTTCGAGACGGTGTTCCCGAGCGTTTGAGCTGTGGATCACTCTAGGTGGGAGGGTCCCTCATTCCAGGAATCATCTGGCCGCGATAGCATCCCGGGCTCTGGCGACAAGACGTCGTTGTTCGTCCAGGGCCGTGGTGGAGATCTTGGCCTCCCACGTCTCGGCGAGGAGGTTCACGTCTTCGGACGTTGTATGCTTGGTAACGGCGTCTTCGGGGCGCCATGGGCACTCGAGTAGTAAATGAGCTAGAGTGTCTGGCACGGCGCAGATCGGGCAGTTGTAGGTGTGTAGTGTCGGATGGATGCGATGCATGAGGATCCCATGGGTGTACGTGTTGCTCTGCAGTCTGCGGAATGCGGTGCGTTCCCCTTTGGTTAGTTTTGGGTGAGGTGGTGGGTACACCCTGCGTCCCAGTCGGTAGTGTTGGAGGATGGCGTTATACGTGGGGGACATTGTCTCCGCTTCCGCTGCGTCACCAGGCAGTCGGGGGTCTCGCGAGGCGGCGAGAGAGGCCCGGTTGACGTGATCGCGGGCCGCGGCGTGTGCCGCTTCGTTTCCCTCGAGCCCCTCGTGCCCTGGTACTCACGTGACGCAGGTGTAAGGGAGCGGAGTGCTTCTTTTTTTTCAGAATTTTGACAGCTTCCACCGATATTTCGGCCTCTCGTGTAATTGTGTGTAAACCCTAATGAAGAAACTGTTTTTTTTTTTTCGCCAAATTTGCTTCGATTAGAGTCGTTCTCGTGTGCTTCAATTCCTTTATTTT
The DNA here is from genome assembly GCF_013339745.2 of Dermacentor silvarum. Lineage (NCBI taxonomy): Eukaryota > Metazoa > Arthropoda > Arachnida > Ixodida > Ixodidae > Dermacentor > Dermacentor silvarum. The sequence goes on from NC_051164.1 coordinate 62,595,684, forward strand.
TTCAGCGATACTTATTCTAAAGTTTACTTCTATTCTAACCTATCTATCATCAACCTATGTTTACTGTCTTTTGCCTTTTGAGTATATACTATGCTACCCTATTCTTGGCCATACCTTATGGCGCCAGCACTTAAGAGCTTGAAATTTAGTTCGCTGTGCCCGTACTTCTCCGTTGCGCCGAAGACCGTTTAGCTCTGCTATGGTCGTCTCAGACTGCGTCTCTGTTTCTAATATAGATGCCGGCGGTTCTCGTAGTCGCAGGGAGTCGCTGCAGTCGCGACTCTTGCTTCTGCCTTTAAGCTGCAGTAGGCGGTCTATACTGCAGCTTCAGTCGTGCAGGTTCGGCGCGCGGAAATATAGAAATTTATTACTGCTCTGCCACACGGCAGTGAGATTGGGGACGTCTTTGCATGTACGAGTATATTTAGGAAGCCACGAGAAGAAATGCTGTAGCGTGCGTGGCCGACGTTGTGTTCATCGCGAAGAACTTCTTATTGAGAAATTTTGATACATAGCTGGTATGGCGCTCTCACCGATTCGTTTTGTGTGTGTGTGTGTGTGTGGGGGGGGGGGGGGGAGGGATGAAGCTATATATATATATATAATCTATTGTGGTTGATCGGTGGTCGATGGAAGTGGTCGGACTTGGTATGGGAAGCATTTGTTCGTTCGTTCGTCGTTCGTTCGTTCGTTCGTTCGTTCGTTCGTTCGTTCGTTCGTTCGTTCGTTCGTTCGTTCGTTCGTTCGTTCGTTCGCTCGCACGCCCTTTCGTCCATTCATTCGGGCTATCCGCTCACATTGACAACCGTCGTATATAGTTTCCGCACAAGTGTTTGTAAAACCCTTTGTAATGGAATTTTGACCTTCAGGGTGCTTGAAATAAACGCGAGGCGTTTGGGTGATATGACGCATAGACATGTTGGAGTGCACTGGGCAGGTGGTCTTCTTCAGCCGTACCACGTGACGAGAGTCTTCCGTCACAGTCTTCGGTCTCACGAGACGAGAGACACGTTGTTTGGGGTGTGCGCGGTACAGAACTTTCTTCGTTCTTTTTTTTCGCCGCCCGAAGCCGGCTCCATGCAGGTGGTCGGGACACGACGTACGACGCTGCGACGGGTGACTGGACTGTCAGTTGGCAGCGCTATAAAAAAAAAAAAAAGACGCTTTTTGTTTTCGTTTTGTTGCTGCAACTCAGGCTTCGTAGTTGCGTTGTTTATATTTACCCGCGGAAAATGTTTGCGAGCGTCCTCTAACGAGAGCTGCCGTGGTTACAACCATTCCTTCGGGTTATTGTCTTCGTGAACTCCTGCTGGGTGGCCGAGAGGTTTTTTACTGATTCGCTATAGCGTCGCCCCGACATTTAGTGATTTTCTTTACCGCCCTTCCTCCGTCCGCATGAGCCGCACGAAATTCTACACCCACGTGTAGTGAACTGACCTCACCCGCAGTCGACCGCGTATGAGGTCGGTCGTGTCGTGTCGGACTCGTAACCGACACACAGGAAACAACAACAAAAGCTGTCCGAACGCCTTCGGAACGAGGCAGGCTCGGGCCGACTGTATACGCATGGCACGACCAGGTATGCCGGCAGATGCCCGTGCTGCCGTATCTGTACACACCCTTCCGCGCAGTTCCAGGCCAAACAAACAAAGAAACAAACAGTGAAAGGACCGTCTGTTCGAACTTCTCGTTATAAGTGAACTCGAAGCAGGCTATAGTGGACTCTCGCGATTGACCAGGTAGTATGTATACGTGGGCACTTTTGCAGCGGCCGTATCTCTTGAGTGCTTACGCGGCCTCTGGCGATAAAACGGAGAACAGCCGGGTCTCGGCCTTGGCGCCGTATATACTGAAGCCTCTTCGGAAGAGGCGTTTGTGCATCGGGAGGAAGGCCGCGCGCTGTCGAGAGGCACGCGCTCGCTCGCGAGCGATATCGTGTCCGATCGGGCAAGGCGCAGTCGTCAGCCGCCGTATATTTCAGGACGAGTGGCCGGTGGCGTTCCAGCCCCCCACCACCGGCCGAACATCCGTCCCCTTGAGCTTTCCTTCGCGTCGCTTTTTCGATGCGAGACTCCCCGATACACGAGGAAGCTCTGCAGGGTCGTCCTCGCTCCGCGGCAAGCGTAAAGCGGAAGGTTGTCCGCGTGCGTGCAGATAGCTGGACCGATTGGTTTCGAGTTTTCTCTCTGGCCACGGGCGGGAGGGGGGGGGGGGGGGGGTTGCCTTGTCGCCGTGCCGACACTGTCGTGCGCGAAGTGCTTCCTTTTAAGCGCGCGCTGTTGTCGGTGTTGTCTCTTCGGGGTGATGGGGGGCCGATGGACGCTTCGCTCGTCACGAGTTTGCGTGTCGAGCTGTCTGTCGGCTGTCTCGCCGTTCGGTGCGGAAGCGGCGGCGATGTATGCCCGAGCGCCGCCGCGGTCATCGGCGTGATTCCTGACGCGTCGCTTTAATTCCACGGTAGGAACTGCGTGCGCTGTGGCGTTCGCGTTGTCAGATTAACGGAGTCTGTGTGTGCACTGCATTGGCTAGCTCTCTCTCTCTCTCTCTCGCACATCAGAGCAAAACTTAAAGCGATACTAATGTTAAAGCGTCATTACTCGTCTCGAGTTACGATGAGTTCAGTCTTTCTGTGGGCAGTTCGCTATGGAAGAAAGGACGTTCTAGAGTTTTCTCTGTTACTAAGTAGTTAATGTAGTTACTAAGTCATACCGTTACTAACTATATATTCGTTCTTTATTTATTTATTGCTTCTGCCTTTGTCCTTTCGTTCTTTCTTTCTTTCCTTCGTTCTTTATTTCGTTTCTTCATTCATATTCAGCCATTACGTCTTTGCTTGCTTACGGGGGTAGCCATTCCTGATGATGATATTTCTTGCATCACTTTGTTCTTTCTTTCTTTGTCCTTTCGTTCCTTCCTTCCTTCCTTCCTTCCTTCCTTCCTTCCTTCCTTTATTTCGTTTCTTCATTCATATTCAGCCATTGCATCTTTGCTTGCTTACGGTGGTATGAGCCATTCCTGATGATGATGTTTCTTGCATCACTCGGCGTCTTTTTTTATTTTTTATTTTCATCACTTGACTAAACGTCCCCCCTTTTTTTTTTTCGTGTATGAGCCATTGCAACGAGCCACTTAAGGCTTATACGATTATACGGACACTCCAGGAGTGCTCGCGCCTCCGCCATGTTGTCCCTGTATGAGTAGTAGTAGAGGTTGAGGAAAAGAGAAAAGATGCAGGTTTATGCAGCGCGGCGCATTCGCGACAGTCACGGAGTCTACTGCGAGGGCGGGGGCGATCGCCATGCGAGGACGAGAAGGCTCGTGCATGAGCGCTGTCTTCCGGCGTGCTGTGCTGGAGGTCACGTGACACGCGCGGAGTTTTTCAGATGCGTCATAGTGAAATGGTATAGAAAGGGAGCGGCAGGCACGCAACGTTCTCTTTGAGACAGACATGCGCGTTCCTCGCTGCTGGCGCTCATCACGCGAGCGTTCGTGAACGCGCCAGTGCTCGCGGTCACCGAGTTAGCTCCGTTCGTGTTGTGTTCTCGGACCGCGTGACCCCACGCGTGTTCAGTTAGTTTAGTTTAGACACTCCGCGTAATATTCGAATAACCTGGCTGTACCGCTGTCGACGCTTCGACTTCGTTTCAGTCTTTCAAAAGGTTGGAGAAGCGCGTCATTAATTCGCCGTATTGATGTTGGGCTCTCGAAATACTGACTGCACGCGGGCGCCTGTCAATCGATGTGAAGATAGTATCGCTAGGCGACCGAGCGGGCAAACAGGCTCAGATCCACGGGTCGCCCTCGTTTTTACTCGAGTATTTTTAAATATTTCGATCGAATCGGAAGGAGCTATATAACATGGTCGGACCGCTTCCTGTGTTGGTCATTGGTCTCGTAACCCTTATCGGTTCCGTAACCCTTATCGGTCCCGTAACGGGACATTTCGTGCCGTCGTTACCCCATTTCTACATTTGGCATGGGGGAGATTGAAGCCGGTCCGAACGACTCTCGAACGCATTTAAACTGGTCAGCCGATTCGTGCCCCCATATACGCAGTCGGTTATCTCTGGAAGAGAGACACACCGTGCGGCTATTCGGCGCGCGTGTCCGAGCCCGCGAATAAGGGAAGAGATATACGTTTACGGAAATGGCCGTCGTCGGCAGCGGAGCAGCCCGCGTAGGATCGTAAATCAAGCATCCCCAGCTGCTCTGCCCGCCCGCTCACAGACAGGCACTTCAGTTGAAGAAAGAGAGCGGTGAGTCTCCCGAACATTTCGTAGATTTCGCGCGGCTCCCTTCTAAAAAAAAAAAAAATTGCTCCGTCGAAACCGTTAGCGCTAGAAAAAGGGAAGAAAGCGTGCGCTCGTGCCTCAACGGGTGTTAACGCTCTGCCCTCCGTATCTCTTCAGACGCCGCCGCGCCCAAGTATATAGTGATGTACTTATGCGCCGACAGTGTATGTTTCTTCTTTCCGCGGGCTAGTGTGTGGTGGGGCGGGCGTTGGAAAACGAAACAAAGGAAAACAAAAAGGGAGGAAGAGAAGAAACCCGGAAACGTTTAATCACGACGAGGAGCGCGGGGCGCGCCTTCCAGAGGCGGTGCAGTTCGATATATTGGCTTTTCTTCAACGCGTCGAACGATCGACGCGCTATCGGGCGGCCTTGCTCCGCCTTAGTTCTTTTCTCTTCCCGGCTCGTGTCACAGTTGGGACGTCGTTGTTTCGTTTCGTTTCGAGACGACCGCTTTGTGCGCAACGTCGCACTCGTGATCAGTCGTGCGTTGTGTGTGCGGTCGTATGATGATTGTATGCGTTCGCGCGCGTTGTGTGTCTGCGTGTCCTTTTTTTGTTGTTGTTATGCGCGTGCGTGTGAGTCTGTGCCCTGTTAGTATATGTATGTGTACCCTCACGTGCGCGTAGGGGTTGGGAGCGGCTTGCGGTCTGCCTGGCCTATACGCTTGCGTCAATCAGTGCAGCCGCTGTGCTGTGGAGGGCCCGGCTGCGTGGCTCGCCGGCAGTGTTTCTCGTCACGCGGCGTGCGTGAGACGAGGCCGTCCGTTGGAGACGTAACGCGCATACACATCTGTCACTGCGCCGGCCGGTCTGTGACGTATACGTGTAGCCCACTTTCGGCTTTGCGTCGATCGTGCGCTCGCGTTTCGCTAATTCGGCGCAGCGCTGCGGAATATACGACCGTGGAAGGGATTAAGCCTGCCAGGCGACGCATATAGGACGCACGAGCTATCGTTGAAGGCTGCATTTCGAGGCGGCGGCGATGACTCCGTAGTCGTCGCAGCAGGGCTGTTGCGAGGATTTCTTTGTAGAGGACGTTCTGTTCGAACTCCTTCGATGTGGCCAGGCGCCGCTGGCGGCGTATTCGGACCTTTCTGTCGTGTCCTAATTTGTTCCGTAAGCTGTTCGGAACTTGGTCGGGAAAAATACGACAGGACCCGAGAAGGCGGCACGTAAGCTCGAACTTCCGCTGTGTCTTTTCTTGTGTTGCGCATTTTTACTACTTTCGCGTAGTTAGTAGCCAGCAGTTTGCACGAACCGACTTGCCCAGCAACATGTCGAGCTGAATTTGTTCTGTGTGCGCGGAAATTTTGGTAAGTGCAATCTGACGGTATCGCTGCCGCCGAGGCATGATTCCCCGAACAGGCCATGCGAAGTAAGCAAACGATGTTCTGGTGTTCTTTTTTTTTATATAGTTTTGGACTATACAGAATTTTAAGTAATTGTGTGTAGCATATAGCACAATTCTAATTCTGAATTACTTGAAGAGGTAGATATTTCTCTCATGAGAAATCGACATGCATAATCGAATCATTTACAAAATGGCACCAATTAAATTTTGAACTAATTACTTTACGGCGTATAACGTAATTTAGTAAGTGTCGCCGGTGAACTCGCAAGGCGATATCATACCACTTAGAAGGAATTCTCCAACGTCAGCAGTTCCGAGATATTTAGTGACGCCGCATATCTCGAATCCGGTGCCATCCTGAGAATTCGTTACAATATGTGTCGTATAAAGTAATTGGTTAAAAAATCCAGTTAATGGAATTTTGTTAATTAGTCGAGTACGCACTTTGATTTCTCGTGGAAGTAATGTACTCTTAGTACTCTTAGGGTAATCCAGTTCAAAGATTAGAATCTGCCACAGGTGATTTTTAAATAAATTGTATAAGTAGGAAAAAAAAAGTTTTTTTATGTAGCATTTAACAGCGTGCTCTCGAGCGAACAAAATGCTGTAGATGGCTTCACTATACATGTACGTCGCACGTAACATTTATGTATGTAAAGTGCTGTTTGTTAAAGTACAGACTCGTGAAAGCGGCGCACGCAGCTTCGGACCAGCCGATGATGGAATACTTTGGGAGCGAATGAAATCGCCCTCTACAACATTCCGCCCTCCTACAAAAGATAGAACGGTCATGAAAATGGACTCGAAAAAAAAAAAAGAAAAAAGAAAACACGGCGTATATGTCAGGTATTCCATCATGCGTCCTGCGCGACCGCGAGTATAAGCGTGGTGACGCTTGCTCCAGTTATGCTCGTCGACGGCTCTGTCGTCGCTCTGTCCGTGCCGTTTCGAATTGCGGCCGACGGTACGAATTATGAGCAAGCTGTTCGACGGTGTCCCCGAGTCTGTTGCGGAAGCAGGTGTTCGCCACTCAATATGGACTTATCCCAGCCTTGCGAACGGAACGCTCCCGTCTGGCTCTCTACAAGCTGTGGTTTGCGGAACAGTTTCACGTAACGAAGATCACTGGGCTATATACATATAGCGGCTGTTGTTAAGTGTAACATTCTTCGAATTCATACGCCAACAGAAGCTGTAACCACACATATGCATAACACTCCGAGCTTTATACCTCACGGCAAGACTTCAACGAAAAAAAAAAAAAGAAGATAAGGAAAACTGTCCAGGTGTGTGTGTGTGGGGGGGGGGAGGGGGGGGAGGTTATTCTGTAAGAGTCCACCTAGTGGACTGTCCATTTCGGCTGCCGCTGATTGGCTGCAGCTGCACGAGCGAGAAGGAGACACGCCAACAACATTCACGATGCGTCCATTGTTCCACATACCCTCCCTATGGTTTTTCAAGTCGTTTCTTATGGCGAATTTGGCAGATTGCACCGGTGAGCCCTGGGGCGACGATGATTGGATGAAACGGCGCGTAAGGGCGCCCTGGTGCGATTTCTCGAATTCGCCAAAAATATGGCCCGTTATTCCCCTGCTGGCCCAACCATCATGCTTTCAGCACAGACATTTAGTGAGAGATACTACCGCCAGAGTTCGCGCTAGTATTTTTTTCGCAGGAAGCTCGTCGCCAGAGTATTAACGCGATAGCGTTAAGGGCCCCGTGCCGCATAAAATCCGGCGTCGGTGTCGGCGGAAGCGCCGGCGTTCGTGGCGGAGAAAATCATCCCGAACCACCCCAACCACGCAGGCCCTCCGCATGGCGATGGGGCGTTAGTGAACTAAGTGGATTTCTCCCAGTAAAATACGTCAGAAAAATCGTAAAGTACGACTTAACCACAACCGACAGGCATGATAGCGTCGGATTGTAATTTGAATGTACGAGAAAATCTAATGCTGTTACGAGGAAACTCAAACACAAACCCATTTTCCAGCATTTACACCATACCAACAGCGGCGTGTCCGGATATGTTACTTGCAGAAACACCCCGCAGACGGCGCTCGCCTCCTCGGCAGCATAAAACGGCAGCGGTGCGCAGAGGCGAAGGTGGAGAAAAAAGAAAGCTGCAGTTGCCGGGAAGCCTGGCAAGCATTCGGGGATCTTTGAATGCTATCGCGTTCCACTCTTAAAAGGGGAAGCTTAAGCGTCCTCCAAATTCTGACCTCCGAGATCGCACCGGCCGTTGCGCGATCTCGGGGGTCACGCTTGCGACCACGTCGGCGCTCGTTTCGCGCGATGCGTTCAGGGCCGCTCGCGCGGGTCGTCGTCTGGTATGCGCGGGACGTCGCCCTCCCTCGGACGACGAGAACTGGGAGCCGCTCAGCGGCCGAGCCTTATCTCTTGGCGCGTACGCGGAGGGACGTGAGCCCGACGCGGTGCGCTTGCCTTCGTCGCCCACAGATTGGCGGGGGTTGAGCGACCTTGCGCAAGGTCGTCGTCGTCGTAGCGTGGCGTGGCGTGGTGTTTGCAACGACCGGGGTGCTGACGGGGAATGGCGCAGCGTTTCTCCGGTGTTGCTTTAGATACATGCACGCCGCGCCTTGAACCCACGAATACACAGTCGAAACTTGGATTTCTCTCGCCAGGGCTCCCCTCCCCGTTATCGTTTTCTTTGATCGGTGCACGTGGTAGAGTGTTTCGTCGAAAATTGTAGATCCTTGTTGATTTTTGGTGTGTGTGTGTGTGTGTGTGTAGATGTTTCCTAATGTTTTGGTTGATAAATTGCAGGTCGTTTCCCTAGATATCGAAAGGTGGGCCGGAAACTGCCATAATGAGGAAGCCTGGACCGCTTTTCTTTTCTTCATCTTTCAATTTTTTAACATGATATGAGAAGGAGATGTTGGTGCACATATATGGCGCCGGCTGCTACTGTCTCTGGAACAGGTGGTGCAGTTACACATTTTGTTTTGTTCACTTGCACACGTATGCTCCGTCTCGCAAGTCGTTTGCAGTGCTGCCGAAGGTGCGAGGCGTACGCAGACAGCATTCTTACGCAGAAGAATATAGTTCCGGGCGCAAATATCAGAATAATGTTAGTGTTAGAGAGTTCTGTTTTTTTTTTTTCCTTGGTACATGTTACGTTACAGCGATACATGACATGTCAGGACCTTTTGCACATACACGTCCTATACCGCTGAATTATTGCGGCGGTGACCAGACGACGAGACGCGGATGAACACATCTCGAAGGACACTCGGCCTTCCTATTGGCTAAGGAGTCCTCCAGATTTCACAGTTCTGCAATACGACTGGTGAGATGAAGTATGGTTTGTGTAGACGAAGAAGGAATGCGCGCGCAACTTCATTCCAACGTGACAGTCAAAGCAACTCAACACATTGCGAAGAAAATCTTGGCAACAATGCCAACAAGGAGGATGCTTTCTCACGACATACGAGGTTACAGTACAAGTAACACCCTTACGCTCAACCGCTTTTTTTTTGTTTTTGTTTTTTTTTTACATCCCGGCCAGCTTGCTCTACAAGGTATAAGATAAAATTGTCTGTATATGCCATGCCTTCCTCAATAATTCTAGAACCTGCTAGATTTTAGAACTCTTGGAGTTCTGAAATTATTTTTGAGGGAATACAACTGCTGAATAATGAACGAAACAGGGACATTAGCTCCGGTGAACGCGCGCTTAGAGACAAAACGGGTTTAGGTGAGGGCGAAGAGCACTGTGGTCATAATGAACAATATTTCATGAACAAAAAAAAAGAAAGAAAGAAAAAGAAAGGACGGTACGTAGCGAAGGGGGCCCACGAGAATATATGTCGGCTGCTAACTTTTAAGATCACGAGGCTATGTGGAAGTGCTTAGAGAGCGTGGTTTAACCTACGCTTGCCACAGTTTTCCGCCGCACTTCGGTTTGATCCACTCGTTCTTCTGCGTTACTGTGCCGCTGACCTCAACGAATTATGGCACCACGGGATTTTTTACCACCTTCTCGTTCACGACGCCACGGCCTGTGCGATGCGAGCGCCGCCTATAGTTCGAGACCTCGCGTGACGCAAGACCGTCTCGTATGCGTAGTCCTTCTGTATGGCTCGGCGCGTGATTGCACTCTTGGGTGGTTGGGCCGTTTTCCTATATGCCCGATGTCGACACCGCACTAAAGAGTCTGTAATGTGGCGAGGCTGTCTTTCCCTCTTTCTATCTGTCTTTCTCTCTATATATCTCTACCTCTGTGTCTCTCCATCTCTCTGACCTTCTCTTCCTCTTTTCGTCTCTATTACTTTCGCTCCTTTTCTAGTCCCCTGCTCTTGAAACTGCAGCTTTCGAAAATTAAGGGATGCGCAGCCCTAAAGCCTTAACGACTTTTGTGTTTATTTTTTTTCTCTCTCTCTGTCTCCAGCTCCTAACTGATTTTTTTTCTTTATCTTCGCTTTGCGCTTCGAGTTAGCTGAACAGCAGCCTTTACCGCAATTCTTTTTCATTTTTCCTCCACTGACCTTCACCGCAGAAGCTTTTATTACGGCCACAGAGTTTCACATTTATCGCGATGGCTTTCGCGATATTTCGCGTTTTTTTTTTTCGGTCCTCTTCTTTACTACTTTTATACGCCGTGGCGCGCATTTAAAGAGCCAGCAGAGCGCGCGCGCCGGTATCCTCGACGCTTTTAATCTCGCGTATAACGAGCGCTTCTTCTTCTGCTTGCTCGTCGTCTTTTGAAATTGAACGGCGCAATAAGTATAAGCCTTGGACGATCGCATCCGCTGGCCCGCGCGCGACCCAGCCGCCCGGCCAATAACGCGATTGAAATGCAATGTGCTGGTGTGGAAAGGCGCGCCGAAGAGGACGCCTCCCCCCCCCTCCCCTTCCTCGCACGCACGCGAGGTCTCCTGACGCGTTAAAGCTGCTCCCTCGCGGTGCTAGGCCGGCAGGCACTGCGCGGCGGTCTGCTTGTCGCGTCGGTCTGTCACCAAGTATTACGGACCATGAAATCTGAGAAAAAGCTGAATATCTCCGCAGCCTCAAAATGCAACCTGGTATTTGCATTTTGGGCCTCGACTAGAACATGCTAGCAACATTGTCGCATACACTGTTACTGGCTACTGCTACAGCCTGCTGGGGAATTGAACATTTTCTGAGATCCCGTATTCCGTAAACTTTTGTGGTTGACTGCACGATAGGAGAAAGCAGGGCTAAAGTTAGGTCTGGTTGCTTGTGTATGCGTGTCGAAGTGAACCGCGCCACTGAACCACGAGAACGGACGACAGGGTGGACACCCGCGACACGGTTGTCCAGTGAGATGGGGCTTTGTGCGAGTCGGTTCGGCAGTATTACGACCCGTAGGTGGATAAAAAGCCGTACGCTACATGTGTTAGGATGACAATGAAATACGTATCACATTTTCCTCCGTGACAAGCTGACGTATGAAGGGTCTGTCCTTTTGAGTGATTGATCGAACCATAGTTTGATTGATTGATTGATTCATTGATTGATTGTGTTGAGCATCCCAAAGCAACACAGCAGGAGCTATGATCGGGGCCCTATAGGGGAGGGCTCAGGGTTCGTTTTGGCCGCCTGGGTTCTCCAACGTGCACACAGGGTCTATGAGTGTTTTTGTAGGCAACGTCCCATCGAAATGGGGCCGGCACGGCCGCGAATCGAAACCGCCAGCTCCCGTGCGCAGCACCACAAAGGCATATCCATTGAACGGCAGCAACTAATACCTGTCTCCGTCCGTCTAACACTGCTAATACGTTTAGAACGCGTACCACGTGGTATTGCTGCTATAGCTTCAGCCGGTGACCCGATTGCAACGCATTTCGGCTGGAATTGTCGCACGGGCACCGGGAAGCGCGAAGAAACGGACGTTCCGCGCCCGGCTCTACCACGGAAGTAAAATACGCTGGGAATATGTTTCGTGTCGTTTAGAGCACCTCGTTAGAGCACCGCCCTCGAAATCTGCGCAGATCAAGTTCGATACCCGCCGGTGTGCGTTTATTGGCTCGTTATAGTTGACCCCCATTCATTTGTTGCGGCAACGTTTTCGGCGCATAAATACATCATACACACGTTATGGCAGGCGAAAAAAAAAAAATCGAAAAATCACAGAAGTTGGCTTTACCGCAAGAAGACTCGCGTTGCGGAGAAGCCAGATTTGACGAGCGCTCGCAGCTTGGGGGAGCTACGCACTAACTCATGGACAGCTTTTGAGGGATATCGAGAGTGCAGTATGTATCATGCGATGGTACCAAAACCCACGTGACCAATTGATGACGTCACATTCCCGGCGCTGGACCTGCTGCGGCTCGCACTGCGAAATCCCACGATGAACAGCCACGGCGTCGGACCTGGCCTACTCCCAAAATTGGATTAAGGTGGATTAAGTTGGATTAACGTGGAGTTTTAATTTGAGATGATAACTTAGACAAGTCCTGATTCTTTCGCATTCAAATAACTTAAGGATACTTAAGTGACTGTCAACTTTTGAGGTTCTTGGTTTTGCTTTTATGACTTGTTTTCACACGAAAACATTTCTAGCAGCCTTATGGCTGTCGTGACGGCTTTTAGATAAACATAGATGAAGAATAACACATACTCGGACGTCCTTGTAATATTCGCGCTACACTAAAAGCCTATGACGTACCGACAAGTCCAAATTGCAACCCTGATCGAGTTTTCGTTGAACGCAGCGTCACGCGATGTCGCGACAATCGCTGCTGCTATTCTACTTCTATCCGGTATACCCGTAGACGCGATACGCACAAGTCAGTCAAGAACTAACAACTATAGCTTAAACGCCGTGGCTACATCGAAGGAAACAAAACTAGAAAGCAAAGGTTTTACTCCAGAAGGACCTGTCCCCTTTTTTATGTTCCGTACTTTGCGCCTGGAACATGTTTAGCAGGCAAAGAATTTAGTTGCGCGAGAAAACACGTGGTGCGCTGAGAAGCCTCGGCAACCTGCTGTGAACTTGTGTACGTAATCTAAAATGAATAGCTTTCTTTGCCTCTTTTGTGGTCGTTCGTTCGTTCCTTCCTTCCTTCCTTCCTTCCTTCCTTCCTTCCTTCCTTCCTTCCTTCCTTCCTTCCTTCCTTCGTTCGTTCGTTCGTTCGATCGTTCCTTTTTTCCTTCCTTCGTTCGTTCGATCGTTCGTTCGCTCGTCGTTCGTTCGTTCGTTCGTTCGTTCGTTCGTTCGTTCGTTCGTTCGTTCGTTCGTTCGTTCGTTCGTTCGTTCGTTCGTTTGTTCGTTCGTTCGTTCGTTATTAGTTAGTTTACATTGACAATCATCGTCAATGGCTTCTGCACATTATTTTTGTTACTGTTGTTACGTACTTCGATAAGTTTTGTCAACGAGACATGATTGAACTGGAGTCTCACAACTCGCCCGCCGAGTGACGCTCTCATTTTTTTTTTTTTTTGACCCTCACTAAAAGAGACTGCCATTATCGCCCAATCGAAACTTCTCTCTAAACGCGGTCTATTTTTCCAGAGACAACCGCGCTTTGTCTCTCTTTCTAAAGAGGAGGTCAAGGCCGTGCCGCGATCTTTCTGTTCCTCACTGAATCCTTCCTTCCTTCCTACCGTGGTCCTTGCTTCGCGAGCCCCGCGTTTCCGTCTGCGTGATCAACCTTCCGATTCTTTCTCTCTCTCTCTCTCTCTCTACAGTTTGTCACTGTCTTGGCTGCGTGCTACTTTCCTCGATCCCCGTTTCTTCGAAACACAATAGCTTCGCAATCTCTCGCCGCTGTCGCTTCGGGTCCCGCTGTTGCTGTGCCTAGCTGACCTTTTCTTTTGGTTGTTTGTTTGCTCTCACTATAATGGCGCAGCCAACTCTCGTGGATCGGTCAAGATGTCGGGCGTTGCGAGGGGGTCAGGAACATGAAAATAATCCCGGGAAATATGAAATCACTGCATAATTTTAAAAATATAGTCGTTAGCCAACAGAAATATGCAGTGAATAATGACGGTCGATAGCGTTCGTACTTTCAGCGCAGAAAACTTGCTTTGGCGATGGAGCAATCGCTGCACCGGGCTGCTCTCGAAATCTTAATGACATTCGTTGATGAAAGTGATATCATATCTATGCGCTACCATTTAGCATGTCCCTGCGTGTCTATATTTTAAAATGTCTGTTTCGTGTCATTACATTAACGTGATTGATTTACTAGCGTCTAATCTCAGGCACTCCAGAACGCGCCTTTTTTCTCCGTAGTTTTGTTGTACTGACTGTTTAATCACGCTTGCCAAAAGTCATTTATTGCCGAAACGTTTTTTTCATATCATCCAATTTTCTTTTTTCATCCTTTGATCGTTGCACAAATTATTGTTTGGCGAGAAGCCGGCGATACAATAGTTCATTTCCGATTTCATCCGAATCACTCAATTGATAACTAAGTAAATATTACCGCGAAGAAAAAAAAAGATAGAGCTGGACAAAGGAAAGAAAATTTAGCATGCTATTCTTTCTGTCTCACTCAGAAATTCAAGAATGTCTTCTCAAAGTCTTTTTGTCTCAGGCCCGCTTCCCCATATTTATTTCTTTCTTCTACGTCCCTCGCCTTCGAAACTTATTTTGTCTTGTCTTTTGTCTTGTCTTGTCTTCGTCTCCGGCCGGAGCGTTTAGATCGCGCCGATCTTCGAGAAAATCTCTGGCAGCCGGCGACTTCGCCCCCACGTCGCCATCACCATTATCATCATCATTATCATCGTCGTCCTCATCACCTCCGCCTCGCTAGGCCTCGTGTGTGCGTCGGCACAACTTCCTTCTCCTAGCCCGAAAAGCGGGCCGCTGTGAGCATACGTGAATAAACGAGGACGGTGATCTTTGTTTTCTTTTGTTTCCAGTTATGACTTCGCCATTTCGTCCCCCCACTTGCGCGGTCTGATTGAAGTCGTCGTCGATTCCACGCGGATATCTGCCCGTATGAGCAGTATAGTTCTTCCCTCATGCAGGAAACACGCGAATGGTGACAAAGTGAACGTAGCAGCAGTAACACTTCTTCAACTTCAATCGCGTCGAAGAAGGCGTCTCGCACGAAGCTTCCAGGCAGATGCGTACAATTACAGTCCGCAGGCGTTCACGTCACCTCTCAGCCACCATAATCGACGGCGAGGTACGAACTGTGTGTTCTTTGTAAGAATGGAACGTACCGTACTACGTGATGATGACGAGCCTTAAACGTAGCACGTGCTCACAATGGGGGATGAGCCGCGAAGCGGGCGGTTGCAGGAAAACGCACACGAAGTAACTCCGGGAATGAGTCGAAGAGCCGTAAAATGTCAAACTGGAGGAACAAATGTATGCTGGGTAATTGCGTAGTCAAACCAGATGAACGACAATTGCATGAAATAAAAAAAAAAACGTTCGTTGAACGATGCAAACCGAGAAGAAAGTGTGAGAAGTTCTTAAGTCTTCTTTCTTTTCTTCCTCCTACTCTCCCCTCCGTGCTCAGGGGCAGCTCTTGGTTTGTGAATTTTAAATGCGGTGTGCTGGCCTGCAAATCCCGCCCGCTCAAAACTGGCTTCTGGATCAGTCTTCTCTCTCTCTCTCTCTCTCTCTCTCTCTTTGTCTTCCTATTCATTCGCTTCTCGCGCTTATACGCTTCTAAGTCCGGTCCGCGCGTGCGCCTTTCTGCGCAATCGGTCGGAAAGCAGGAGCTTAGTTCTTCGGGTCGTCGTCGATGTCATTAAGGTGGCGAATGCCCCCTCCCCCCATCCCTTCCCCAATCATCTGCTGTCGCTTCTTGAGGAGGAACCAGAGATCCGCGGTCGAAAGGCGAGGAGGAGGAGAGCGTGCAAGAGGAGCGATGCGAGCGTAAAAGCACGCGGCGGTGGTGCTAGCTGTTATCTAAATAAAGAAGAGATTTGCCCCAGCCAGCCCCGGGTGGCGTCTCGACTCGGCTTGGCTAACTCGGCGGCGGCGCACTGCGGCGTGAAAAATGAAAGCGCTCGCCTTTCTTTTTCGGTGCCGCTGATGCGCGCGAGCGCGCGTGTCGCTGATGGCGTTTCCTTTTTTGAGAGAGAAAAAAAAATCTCCCTATAGCGCACGCTCTCCAGTAATGGCTCCCTTTGAATCCTCTCTGCGCCGGCTTTACACAAGCCGTCTTTCTTTCTTTCTTTCTTCTTTCTTTCTTTCTTTCTTTCTTTCTTTCTTTCTTTCTTTCTTTCTTTCTTTTGTTCGTGAGTTAGGCTGCCAAGTTCGCTGTGCGTTGCGCGCTAACTAGTTAGAGCGTAGGAGGGATTCGTTCTGATGAGATTCGTTCTGGAACCACTAGTGACTCGCTATAGCGTATTTCGTACCGGTGTTTGATATAGACCTGTATAGAGACCTGTATTATATACGTTTGGCGCCATCTTCTGAGGCCAGGAATATTACCATAACTGCACGGGTTGGGGAATACTTCATCGCTCCACTTTCTAGATAGTACTTGTTTTTTTGTTGTTGTTATTTTTTTTACCTTTGAGTGTGCGTATGTGTGCGTGTGCGTGTGCTCTAAAAATTACCCTTCGGTGATTCTGTGTTCGAAATGACGGGTGCGCGTCGGTATCTTGTGCCGCGCACGCAGATAAATCGCTTTGAAGCGGCAAGACTGTTCGCGAAGCCCTGCCATAACCGTGGTCGTAGATTGGATATATGCATGAATTGTCGTTACCGTCTTTGTAAATGAGCGATCGTTCCTTTCCATTTATTTGATTTCTTTAATCGGCCTATCATCGAAATTGCGCTGCGATCGAGAGAGGAACTTTCTGATAGCTTTAATCAGCATTTATCTCGCCCCCAAAGAGAAAGTACCGACGACAGTGTCTATCTAATGCTTTTGGCTGTTTGTTCGCAATCTTTTCTTCTTTACTGAATAGCTCTCTTGCGTTCCAGTAATTCAGTATGATTTACTAAAATTATACGCAATTTATATAAAATTGACATAGGCTCCGTAAGAATTATATGAAATATGAACGGGTAATATACGGAATTATATTAAACTGCATAGGGAACCTTTCAGTATATTCTTTTTTCTTCCCAACTAAAACACGGGAAACATATGGAATTAATGGAACGCATACGGAACGTTCCGTATGCGTTTCATTAATTTATAATTATGCGGAAAACATTAAGAAAATGTACGGAATTATTGGACTGCCTATGTAACGTTTCAGTAGAATTTCTTTCTCTCTTCGACTGTCGCTGAAGTTACTATTCCATAAACACACAGCGCGTAAGGAATATCAGACAGGTTAGCATAGCTACGTCCCCGAAGTGCTATATACTCCAGCTTCGTACGATAAATGTTGCTACTTTGTTTTGTCAATGAACTAACGCGTGATTAACTGACGGCGCAGTGACGTCATAATCAGAGATGGGCTTGTGGTCGCATTGATCGGTGGTTTGGTTGAACAAATGATTAATAACTGAGGAAAGAAATGCAATATATATGATCAACCTCATAAGTGTCATCTTGCGTGGTCGTTTTATTGTTGCCTGGCGCGTTCGCGGCCAGGACACGTCAAATATTTCTTTAGTACCTACCTGAATGCGTTGTAATGACGAAGCATTTCGTTGTTCAAGTGCATTTTTTTTTTTGCCTAATGTTTCCAATTACGAGGTACAAAGAGCTTCGAAATGCGTTTCCGCGCCTATAGTTCGCACGCTATGTTTCAATCAATCAATCAATCAATCAATCAATAGAACTTTATTTTCAAGAACAACGAAAAAATCTATATGTACAAAGGTTATTTGGACTGTTAGGGTGAAGTGGCTATCGGTCCTAAGTGCCTATTGACTGATTTCCCATACAATACTGTGAACGAGAGCACTTCTGACCAAATGTGCTTTTTTTTTCTCGCAGAACCATGTATGACACAGAAACCACATCGTTAGTTACAGCTGAATCTCTCATGTCTGGCTATATTAGATATTCATGCATGTCCACAGCCTTGATTTTATGAATCAGTGTTTCAAAAGATATCCTTGTGTCACATGCTGGCAATTTTCTTTTTTTATCTGGTTAGACGCGTTCGAAATCCTTTAACAATATTAATGTTTAGTCCCGGAATGCATCTAAAGTGCATTGTACCGTTCAAGGAAGTCTGTACGACAAACTTCAAACCAGTATTTCAAGAAACTCTCGGCATATAAAAAAAAGCTCGCACACAACTCTACAGCGGCAGTTCGCACGCGCTTGTCCTTGGTCAGCGCCGTCGCTTGACCTATAGACCGCTGTCGCGATTGTTCGGCGCCCGTTACACTGTACAACGTGTGACCTGGCGTTCGAGCCTCCTTGCGTCTGCGCGGATCCTGACCTTTCCGAACCCGGGAGCTGTCTTGGCGAAGACGCTTCGATTTCTTCGCTCGCCGTTCTCGCGATTTGCATTTTGTTTCATGCACGTCTGACGCCTGGCGTCTGACGCACGGCGTCGGCCGTGACCGTCCTTTTCTCCGCAAACCGACAAAGTGGCGTGCGTAAAGAAAGATGAAAAAAAAAAAAAGGAAAGGAAATAAGGTAAGGAAAAGGAAGAAAGACGTTACCGAGAGAGTTAAGGCCGGGCCCTATCTACTCGACACGCGTGTCTTGCATGGCCGCTTCCAAATTCGACCCGAAAGAGAAGTGCTGGCAACGTTGTGACGTACGTGGGGTGATTTGTTTTTAGTCGGTTGTAAACGCCGGGGGTCTCGGTAAAAGGGGGGCGCGCGCCACATCGGTGCCATCTCCCTTGGACGAGCGGTCATTTCACGGTTTGACGAGGAAGCGAGCGCTGCGCGTTTCCAGGCCGAACGTCGCTCAAGTTTGACGCTTCTGGGAGACGGGGAAGAGAGAGAGAGTGAAGAAGGAGATAAAAGAAGTGGCGGCTTTCGGGTGTTAGAGAAGCAGGCGCCAGCGTTATTGGGTCGAAGGGGGTGGGGGGAGCTCGTTGCTCTCTTAATGTTTATACGTTCGACAAAAAGTGAAGCCTGCTTTCTTGAGGTGTTACCTCTGAGACCGCGAAAACGCGTTCGCTGTTCGTTCAGTGTCGAGGGCAAACTTTGTCTGGCGATGGGTCGGGTTCGCTTGTCAGACGTAAAACGAAGCGGGCGTTCGTTGTTGTTGTAAGCGCGAGGATTTTTTACCCTGTCTTCTATCTTGACAGCACAGAGAGAGAGAGAGAGAGAGAGAGAAGCGAGTAGATCAGAAGAAGCGTGAGAATCGGGACGGGAAACAGACGAAAATAAACAAAACCCACATTCGCTGTCGCCGAAACACCGTTGGCTTGACCGACTTCGTGGATACCAGCGCTTTTGCACTGCAAGACAACATTGCCGTAAAGTTTGGTTTTGGGTTGTGTTGGCCCACTCGCGCTGGTAATTTGTCAATGTGTCGGTGTGTGTTCTTGTAAGGTAGGAGAGACGGGATAACGGTGCGACGTTGGTTTTCGTTATGCATTTCTAAATGACTGAATCGACTTATATTGTATATATCGTGCACCAACGTTTTCCACTGCCGTTTGGCAGACCGAAGCTTTATCAAAGCCGTAGTATATACGCTACTTATTGATTTCTTTTGTTTGCCCTACATTTTGTTATGTCGTATCGCTGCTGTTGAAAATGTCTTGATTTGTTTGCTTTTCGGCGCCATAAACTAACGCGCTTTCTTAAACTTTTTCTTTAACAGGTCGTTGTTACAACCGCCACAAGACGAGGCTCATTTCAACGCTCACCCTGAGTGACGGTAAGCAAGCACGTTTCTTTCTTTCTTTTTCTTTTTTTTTTAATGGTAGTCGTACCACGGCCCACAGGACTCCTGTCAAAGATTTCCTCAATACACTGACCGTAACCGGTCCTGTTTAATTATTGTCGAGCTGTACGTGTCACTCTACTTCTCTTGGACAGATCTCGTTGGCGTTCACACAATTGCGGCGTCATCAGAAATCGAAAGCGACTCACTGGCACGTAACAAGAGATGCGTCAAGTCTGGCGAATGCATACATGTTAGCCACAAAAGCGTCTGGTTGGGTTTATACCTTCCGCTAGGGAAATGTTGGGTTATAGAGATCAGAGACAGAGGACGGAAGCGGTGAATGTGTGAGCGAGCGCGGAAATAACACCACGTAGAGAACTGCGCTTGTACAATTGCTAGTCGAGAGAGAGAGAGAAATAGAAGAGAGGAAAGGCAGGGAGGTTAACCAGACACGCGTCCGGTTTGCTACCCTGCACGGGGAGAAGGGGGTATAAGGATGAAAAGAGAGAGAGAGGGTTGCAATGAAACAGTACCTTCGCTAGTTTCTGGGCCGGTGATCGGCGGGGACGGTGTTCCAGTAGGCGTCGGCGCGGACAGTGGACGACTGGCTATTCGCCACAATGCATTGGAGATCGATCGTCTTTGTGTATTAAATCGGAAACACTGGCGCAATAGGTGGTCGATGTTCTCTGTAAGCAGCCGCCATCATCGCGCGAAGCACTGTCAGCCGTGCCAATTAGTGGTGAACTAGCGGCGCTGTGACGTAAAACTCTTCCAAACAATTTCTGTTCCATTTCTGCAATTAGCCCTCTGCGATTGGTCCGATATTTTCCGGGCCACCCCCACTTCGCCTGTCTGTCACGCGAAAATATTCCTTTGTTCAGTAATTGCAACGTGTGCCCTAAAGTGAACTAAAACGTTAATTAGCACGTTCTAGGAAATTGGCGAAATTGTCGATGAACCTTTTCTTGAATCTAATTTTCGCCTAGTCTCGTAGCATATAGTCTACATATAACTGTTTAGAAGAAAAAAAGTGTTCCGCATGAGAAAAGAAAACCACCTGGTATAAGAGGATATATATGCAAGACTTCAGCATTCGAACTCGCACCTTAAATTAAGTCAGTTAAATTTAGGAGTTTTTCGTGCCCAAATAAGGTTCTGATTATGAGGCACGCCGTAGTGGGGCACTCCGGATTAATTTTGACCACCACCGAATCGTCTTTAACGTCCGCCTAAATCTAAGCACACGGGCGTTCTTGCATTTCAACCCCATCGAAATGCGGCCGCCGTTGCCGGGAGCGAACCCTCGACCTCGAGCTCATGCAGCCCAACGCACGCCATTGCCACTAAGCTTACACCGCGGCATCTGGCACTCGTACCTGTTGCCTTTGGCCCCGCTATACTCCCATATTGAGATTCGCCTTGGCCGAATGAATTTCGTTCGAAATTGATTTCACTGCTTTCTTCACTGCCTATAGCCATCGTTCTCTAAAGATGCCTTCCCCTCGCTTGTCTCCCACTCGTATACCGTCTTTGTCTCACAGCCGTGCGTTCACGGCGAAAGCGGTGCATAATTCATTCGTTTTTCGATCGAAAGCTTTGCGTGCGCATAATTGACGCGGCCGCGCGTGGAGGCAGCGCGAGACACCCCCCCCTGTTGTCATGGTGATCACGGGCGTGCGGCGACATTTGACGCGGGGAGTCCCCTTTGCTTCCCTTACCCCGCTGTTTATTAGCTCGTCAGAAGGATCAACGTTTTGCCTGCAGTGACAAGTCAGGTTTCATTATCCAGTTCGACTGCGGACATGGAAGACATTCTGCAGTCCCGCTTGTAAACGGGCTCCTAAAGACTAACGCAGTTGAACCCGGATATATGGAGTCTGAAGGGCATCACAAAAAAAGTTCGGTATATAGGTAATTCGATGTATAAAATAAAAAAAATTATATAAAAATGTTCAAGGGGATTTTACCGCTGTTCGTTATACGCAGTAATTCGTTATATGTGGTTCCGGTATATCCGGGTGCGACTGTACTAACTCGTGTACCCGCCGTGGCTATGGCGATCTGCCGTCGAGCACGAAGTCGCGGAGTCGACTCCCCGGCCACAGCCGCCCCCGTTTCAGTGGGGGCGAAGTGCAAGAACGCTTCGTGTACTTAGATTTAGGTGCATGCACCATCGCTACACACAACCGCACTAAAATCGCTGCGGGAGCAGCGAATTTTTTTTTTTTCCGCTCCAATCGCCGCAGGTGTAAACCGCCTTCACTCGACGTCAGCGCGGAGCGAGGAAGAGACCGGCCACAACGGCGAGCAGAGTTATTTTTGAAGATGAGCGCCCAAGCCGGATTCCGAACATGGAGAAAAACTCGGTGCCATCTGTGGCGTTATCCGTATAGTGCATTTGACTGCTACTCTGGGGGATCCTGGTTCGAATCCCATTGTCGAATACCTTGTTGTTATTCTCATTGAAAAAAAGAAGGGGGGGCCTTAGACTAGACGAGACTTGAACCTACCTTCCTACCGCAAAGTGCTTGGTTAGAGGTGAAGCATGCATGTCATTAAACAGTCTTGTGAGAACACGAGCAAGCGAAAATAAAAAGAAGAAAAAAAAAGGAGGGGGGGGGGGGAGAGATTGTTTACTGTTGAATGTGGTTCACGCGCTGTGCACCTGCAGCCGCTGCGCCTTTAGGAAAATTAAATCCACGGACATTGACGTATGGAAACTAAACGCACCTTTTCAGATTCTTCTTTCTTTTTTTTCATTCGTGCATACATCTGTCGATAAAACACAACAAAAAGATCCCGGCCGCCGAACATCTGCTCCATCTGGCGGCCGCCGGAGGTATATATACGCTTATCGACATCTCGCGACGTGTCGCTTCGACCGTAAAGAGCCTACGCGCCGCCGACTCTCGTAAATAAGTTGATTGCCACACACCTAGACCCAGTGCGCTTTCGGAGTCTCCAAAAAACAGCTTAAGGCGCTTACTACTTGTCTCTCTTTTTTTTTTTACTTTCTTCGGCGAATAAAAGTGCGATTTTTATATAGCGGGTGCAATACGTCTCAAAAAACAAAGAGAGAGAGAGAGAGTTAAATAACTCTTCTATAAGAGAAAGAAAGAGAGAATAAGGAAAAGAAATTCGGCCGTTTATCGACTCTAAATTGCCGTGAGTTCTCCGCCGCCTGCCTAACCGTATACGTTGATTCCGGCGCGAGATCCGGAGACGGTGATTGATAAGCTTTTATAACCAACCTCCTCTCGCTAGTTTTGGCCCGTTCACTTACAGCGATCGTGGGAGCCCGACGTTATAGGCGCGAAATCCGTGTTTATACGCTTCGGTGTAATCACCCCCCCCCCCCTCCACCCTTTCTTTCCGATGCTTTATGTTCATTTACTTTTTATTTCTTTGCCTACCGTGTTTACTTTGTCACCCTCCTTAATCTTTGTTGCGTCGGAGCCCCCTTCCATTTAGATCGCCTCACATTTCTCTCTCTCTCTTTCTTTCGTTCTTTTTTTTTTCCGTTTACGCTCTCTCAACCCTGAGCGCTCTCTTAACGTCGGTCTTTATTTACGACCGGGTTAAGTCGTTCTTTCGCCGGCGTCGAGCCTGGCGCTCTATTCACTACTCTTCTAGCCAGGCTTACTTTTTTGTTTCGGTTTTCTTGCTTTGTTTGCCGTCGTGGCTTCTGTATAGCACCAGCCGGCGACGCTCAATCGCTCACTTAGCCGTAGCTTTTTTTCTTCGCGCCGGGGTCGGTTGTCAGTGCGTCTTAATAAACCGATACGCGCGCTCTCTGTCATCGTTGAGCGCGTTGGCGTCTCAGTCAGAGGTCGCCGCTGTTTTGAGGCGGCTTTCCGCGCTTTCTGGCGTCGAGGCGCTTGTATGTGTGACGGAGCTGACCTCGCCTTTGTAAGTCCTTTCAGTCACACAGATTGAAGCTAAGAGCTTGGAACTTTGTTTTCGCATGCTTTCGCTTTGTCTTCGCGTACTTTCGCTTTGGGAATGAGGACAGCTGACTAATTCGTTAAACGGTGATGATTAATGGTATTGGCAGCTTTAGCGTTCAGCCTTAAAAGGGCCCCTCCTCACCAGGTCGGGCCATTTTGAACTTACAAGCGCAGTGCGTACAACCTGTGCTAACGGTCGTGTCTGCTCAGTATTACATCCCATCGCGCCGCGGAAAGAGCTTAAATGTGCAAGTGCGCCTGCGTACATGTGTCTGTGCTGTGACGTCGCTCATAGTGACACGTGACACTTAAAATTAAAATTAAATTGTGGGGTTTTACGTGCCGAAACCACAATCTGATTATGAGGCACGCCGTAGTGGGGGAACTCCGGTATAATTTGGACCACCTGGGGTTCTTTAACGTGTGCCTAAAGCTAAGTGCACGGGTGTTTCCGCATTTCGCCCCCATCGAAATGCGGCCGCAGGCAGCCGGGATTCGATCCCGCGACCTCGTGCTCAGCAGCGGAACGCCTTAGCCAGTGAGCCACCGCGGCGGGTAATTACAGTAACTAAAGCGGTTTCTGTGTTATTGCTAACTACTTACCCTTCCCTGCCTAGTAACAAAAACGTATTTTTGAAGTTTTAGCAAAGTTACAGATATTAATAATGTTACGTATTATTTTTTTTACTAACACCAAGGCGAAACGCATTGGTATGTTCTGCAGGATGGCCTTTTTTTTTTGCACATTTACGGCATATGGAGGGGTGCAGTTCTTCCAGCTCACCTCTCTGACCTCCTGGTATCGCGCCTTCAGGGTTCTCGACAGTGTGCGAAAAAAAAAAACAAGAAAAAACGTGGCAAGCGTAACAAATTTCCGTGGAGTGCAACAGTTTGCGGCGTCGCTTATGGTTTCCATCCTTATGTCGCAAGTCACGCGTGGTCTTGCTATCTAGAAGTTAGAAGTTGCTAGCTTTAACCTTTAGCGCAGAAACCTATCAGGGTCTTTAGAAGTGTAGAATGTGCAGAATAAGGCGTTGTTCATAGTTAACCGTCGCAGAGGTATTGACGTGTAGGTAAATGGTGAAAAAGCTGGTATTCAATGAAACTTCAGAAATCTGATAAATTGGCTAGATGCAATTTAGTCTGATCGGCAAATTTGGCGGTTTCGTTGTCTCGCTTCAAATCAACATTTAGTGTTCCAGAACTATGTGAAAATTTTATTCCGGCTCCATTCCGTAATCTCAGGCTGTCATTCCATTCCCATTCCCTTCCGGGAGCTTAAGAAAATGTGGAATGATTCCGGAATCATTCCAACTCCGGAGTTCTCACGATGCAACTCTGCCCGCAAACAAAAAAAAAACATTTATTTGTTTATGTCGTTGAACTATATACCGATGTTCAAAAGATTTTCAATTCGAGAACTTTATGGGGTTAATGTTCTTATAAACTTGGGCAAACATTCGCGCACTGGAACGCTCGTGTCCAAGCCGTACAGCTGGGAAAGCTGTCCACGCTTTCTTTTGTTACTGCTAGCTACCGAAAAAACGGTTTTGGTATGTTAGATAGAGACTTGCGGTGTTCAGATATACTAGGCTGTCAACATTTGAGGAAATACAATAATCTGCACTAAGGGAAGAAGGTGAACACAGATGATATTGTATTACTATTGGAAAATGCATTGTCGCTCATTGCTGTGTGTATCACGCTCTTAGCGTTCCCTGTCAAGCCCTTATTACTTATCCTGTCTTTATGACAACGCCATTTGTTTTATGTCGCGAAGTCTTTGCCTTCTTGTACCCCACAAAGGACGAAGTGTATGTCATTTTTGCTACGCTGAGTTTGATCGCTCAACATTCTGATTTAAGCACAAAGCGCGTAGCACAGCGTTTTTAACGCGGTAGAGCAGCTTATAAGTAAGTTGTTGATAGGTAAGCAAATCTATTACTACATATTTACTAGCTGTAACTAAGAATATTAGTCAACATTTCACGGTTTGTTTGCACGAATGGCACGCTCCGTGGCCAGAATTAAAAATGAATGAATTGTTCTAATTTTTTTGCCATGTGGAATAATGTTTGGATTTTGTGAGGCGAATTCTGGCGCTCCTCGCCGCCGCCACATGTAGCTTACGCACTCGTCACCTCGTATACTTCCTCGGTAGTTCAGAAAAATAAAAAATGTAAACACTCCGGAACTATCGCCTAGACGCTCCTCGACGCCTTTCTGCTGCGAAGGGACCCGTCTTTTTGGCATCTCCGTCTGGCATCTCCATCTTCGGCTCGCTTCCGTGCGCCTTTATATCCTCAAGGCTCCGTTTAGGGACTATAGCCCCCTGTCCATCGCGCGGAGCCTTACAGGCGCTGGGCAATCTACGGAGAGTGGCTAGAGCGCCGCGGGGTCGGAAGGGGGGGTGGGGGGGGAGAGAGAAACTGTTAACCGCGGTCTGTCGGCTTCGCGCCTTTGTTTCCTCGGCGTCGATCTCCTCCCTGCCTTTCCACGCCGCCAGCGGGACGAGGTAGGGCAAGAAGACGGGAGTTTATGGGACGAGATCAAGGCGGGAAAAGGGAAAGCTGTTCTCATATTGCGGTGGACGGCCAAGAAGAAATCAACTGGACCCAGTGGTGTTTCTCTATGTGTACGCCTACTCTCTCTCTCTCTCTCTCTCTGTGTGTGTGTGTGTGTGTGTGTGTGTGTGTGTGTGTGTGTGTGTGTGTGTGTGTGTGTGTGTGTGTGTGTGTGTGTGTGTGTGTGTGTGTGTGTGTGTGTGTGTGTGTGTGTGTGTGTGTGTGCGTGTGTGCGTGCGTGGCGTGCGTGCGTGCGTGCGTGCGTGCGTGCGTGCGTGCGTGCGTGCGTGCGTGCGTGTGTGTGTGTGTGTGTGTGTGTGTGCGTGCGGGAGAAATAGTGTGTGTTAGAGAAAGAGGGAGGGACTAAGCGGATGTGTTTGTGGGAGAAGGTCAGTGTGCGCTGTGTGGGGAGGCGGAAAGAGAGAGAGAGAGCGTGAAGGCAGGAGCCTCGCACGCGGCCTCATCAATCAGTCTGCTAACCGAAAAGGGCCCGATAGATTGGACGACCCATCGATTTCGGCCAGGCCGTCGCCAGTGGGCCAACGGGTGGGCGCGCGCGCGTGTTGGTGTTTCCCAGCTGCCACCGCGCACCGCTGCTGTAACCGAATACACACGCACGAAAAAGAGAGAGAGAGAGAGATGGGAGGGGGTGGTATAGTGTGTAAAGCTATAGGGCAGGGGGCACAGTGTTTTGGCTTGGTGGACGCCGCCTTCTCTTTAGGAACGTGTCTTTTCGCTTTCCCTGTTGATTCGTTTGTATTTTTTCTCTGCATCCCCGTAAGCTGCTGCTGCCTCGGTGGTTTCTTTTTCGCCTCCTCTTGGCCCTGCCGCCCCCCCCCCCCCCCCCCCCCCCGCGCACGCGTGAATTCCGGTCGATCGATGACTCCGCGAGCCAGTGGCTATATAGTGCTGGACGAACTACTCGGGTAGTGCGCGTTATGGTTCGAGCTATCTCGCTAGATATATTGCGAGATATCCTGTTTAGAACGTTAGAATGTGCATATCCGAAAGTAGACAATAGTGTGCTCAGTCTTCGTGAAGCCCTTCGAGTTTAAGATCAATAACGGGCTGGCAAACATTAACGTATACCGTACAGGCCTAAATTTGCGGACGGGACAAAGAAGATGAAACAAGACACTTGGCTTATACTAGCAACTAAATCGTTTAGGCACGGGAAATACATATGGAAGGCATCGTGTAGACCGAGATGAGAAAATGCACGCGTAAATATTATGCGTAAGCCTAACTGCCGGCTGGCATGAGAAGTGATAGACCGCCTACGTCTCAACGGTACATATGCGTACAGACGAACGAGGCCATCCGAAAACTATCAAACAAATTACAAAGAAGCAGTGCGCTCTCAGGTCGTTGTATTTACTGCCTAGTTGCCATAGCATTCGTTACCTTACAGGAACTGCAGTTAGTAAGCGTAGAGTTAGTAACATTACTAAACTACACAAGGTAATCACAAGCCGTTACTAAAGTCTCCGCTACCAATTCCGAACAAACGTCTTCCACAGCTGGCTCCGCCGTGGGCTCCTCAAACTCACGACGTTTCGTGGGAGTCGAACCCTCCACCTTCGGTGGGAGTCGAACCAACGACCTTTGGTGTTAATTAGGACGAAGTTAGTTAGCGTAGCGTCCATTAAGGCACTCGAACCCACGACCTTTGGTGGGAGAGAACAAGTAATAAGAAGTGACAACGCGCATTCGAGTGAGAATGTCAAGTAATTTAATGAATGTCTCGTGAGCGCGCAGGGTTTTTTTTTTTTTTTTTTTTTTTCCTCGAGACATTCGAGCAGAAAGGAATATCCGACATCTTCTAAAAGCGAACTCTCGAATCTAATGCTAATGGAATAGCAAGGACAATTCGAGTCTTACACGAAATTTAGAATACTCACGCACACCCTTAATGCGGAGCATCGATTCTACGCGGTCATATATATATATATATATATATATATATATAGAGAGAGAGAGAGAGAGAGAGAGAGAGAGAGAGAGATGGCTAAACAGAAGGCTTCGCATGCAGTCGATGTATAGTGCGGTGCGTCGAGAAGTAACTAGGGTGTGTGATAAGCTAGCCTAACCATAACCAACGGGCGGCGGCCGAACTCTCGCTTCGTTTTATTTCTACTTTATATGCTCGTTTTCGTTCTTCGAAATGGAAAGGAAGTCAGCAGATCCTTGCGGTGGCCGTCGGAGTTAACACTCGGAAGTCGGCTAGGACTCGGCATAAGTCCCTTTGAAGGATTTTACGCTAGAGCAAGAAGAAAAAAAAAATAAACTACATTGGTCAAAAGGAAAAGTGCCGGGGGTTCAGAAAGCGTAGAGGCGTGTCGCAAGATCCGAATTCCATTCGGACGCGCTTGGCTTCTGGTGCAGCGTACACCTTTCGGACATCTACGCCCGTGATGGAAATGACGAGACCGAGTAAGGAAGAATGAAAGTAAGAAAGAACGAAAGTGGTGCTTTATATTACATATATAAGTACGCGTGGAAAAAAGAAAAAAGAAAAAGATGAAGAGCGGTTTTTGAGGTGTATCGTATCTCGGCGGCTGCTTCGGCGGACTCTTGCGGGAAAGCCGCTTCGATGAGTATAAATCTTTCCCGTGGGAGACGAGGGGGGAGGGAGGGTCGGCGGGCGACAGTATAGCGGCCAGAGATAGATGGCAGGTCAGATAGAGCGGGTCGGGGGAATATAAAGCATGCTCAGTATACACCGGTGATGCGACTGTGCGCGCGATATGGCCGGATGGCTCTCGCAGTGGTGGCTGCAATTCTTGCCATTTTTTGCCATTTTGAGGGGGTTGAGGATTGGGAGTGTGGGGTTTGACTGGCGGTGTCCACTTGTCATGCCGGCCGGCAAGAAATCTATACGCCGCCGATATTGTATGGATGAGGCGGACGTTGCTTCGTTCGATCCGTCGCTGGAAAGACTGCTCGGACGGGTCAGCCCGTGCTGCCTATAGGTCGGTTGGAAATCCGGGGCTTTCAACTCTTTCTTTTTTCTTTTTTTTTCTTTCTTTTTTTTTTTTTTTAGAAAAGAAAGGGAGGAAGGAAGGTGGTCGAGCTGTTTTCGCATCAGGTTATGCGTTCCCTGTTGAACTCTCTTACGCGTCCATTTCGGGTTCAGGCTTTCGCTCGTCCCTTCTCAGTCTTCTTTACTTCTTTCTTTTTTCTTTTTTCCCCCTTTTGTCCATCTCTCCATCGTTGAGTAAAAGTAAAATCGGGATCTCAGTAAATGATGTGACGGTAGTGAAGAACCTGTGGTACGACTGTCTAACTTCCTTTCTCTCTCTCGTTCTCTCTTTCCTTACTTCTTCGCCTCTTTTTTTTTTTTTTTCGTCTTCAGTCATAGAGATTAAAACTGCCTATGGATTTATCTGGTGGGTACTGAATAAGCCGTCAGCGAAGAGTGCTTAATTCTTACGATAGTACTTTCTGCATCGCCCGTATCGAGGGTTATCTGCGTTTTCAGGAATATAAACCAAAGTTTTTTGTTTTTGTTTTTTTTCGTCTGAGGTTTCTCAATGGCTCTTAAAGCATCGCAGTTATAGCGCTTCGTCGCAATACTATTTTTCTTCTTCTTCTTCTTTTTCCGCGGCCTGCATTAACGTCTCATTGCAAGCACTTTCTACGAGTTCCTTAGATGCGTTTGCATCTTTATTCTTTTGTATAAATAGCTTTCCCGAGGCTTCTACTTTACCTTGCGTAGAAATTTCTCAGTCGTCGCTACGTCTTGACTATCATCACCATCATCAGCTTATCCTTATGTCCACTGCAAGTTGAAAGCCTCTCCCGAAGATTTCCAATTACCCCTGCCTTGCGACGGCTGAGCCGGTGATATATACGCCGGCAAAATTTATAATCTCACCACACCAGTTTAGTTCTTGGGGGTACGTTGCAAGATCCCCTGGTGGTCAAAATTAATCCGGAGTCCCCCACTATGGCGTGCCACATAATCAATGCGTGGTTTTGGCACGTAAAACCCAGCATTAATTCATTCACCTGTTTTGTCCGTCCTCGATTGCGTTTACGTTCCCTTGACGCCGCATTCTGTTGTTATTTATTTATTTATTTATTTATTTATTTATTTATTTATTTATTTATTTATTTATTTATTTATTTATTTATTTATTTATTTATTTATTTATTTATTTATTTATTTATTTATTTATTTATTTATTTATTTATTTATTTATTGACCAGCGGTTAATTCTTTACGACACATTACATGGCCTGCCCGACTCTATTTCTCCCTGTTAATCTCTAGCACACCGGCAACCCCGTTTGCTCCCTGATCGACATCGCCAATGCATTTCTCCGCAAAGTTCGCGAATTAATATTTAGAAACTGGTGTCATCCTGAGAGAATTCGTTCCAAGTGGATCCGCCTTGCCAACTCCACGGCTAGAATGTGTAAATTGCAATGTGGGCCGTAAGGTAATTAGTTAAATAAAAACTAATAGTGAATTTTTGTTTATTAGACGATTAGGCATTTCGATTTTTTGTGCAGGTAATGTCCGCCTCTTCGAGTAGACCAGCTCGTGAACTAGAACTGTGCTATCTGCCGCAGGCAACCTTTAAAATTTTTGAAAGTGTTCGCTTAAACACCCTGTATAAATAAATTCGCCTAACAAACTCAATTGACCCTCAGGGCGTGTCCTATGTTATTTTGCTCGTCTCGATTGTAAGTGGTGCTCTTACAGTATGAATCGTTACTATCTTGCCCAATTTGCAAACGTATTTAGCTCACGCAGGCATCGTGGCTCTTTTGCGCCACCATGATTCATCATGTTTCTGTCGATTTAAAATTACGATTATTCATTCCAGTAACCATGCCCAATCCGGAATATGGCGGTCAAGCACACAACGAGAGTAGCTATATGGGCTTTTTGGTATATGGCATATTCTACTAGTTGTAAAGCAGGCGGAACGACGGGGACGTACGGAGATGCATCAGCGATGTGTGTTGTCTAAGCCTTGATATGTCTCATCGTTCAATCGACCTTCAAAGTCATTGAGTGAAAATGCGTCGATGACGCGAAAGGTACAAAACTGGCCGATGCCGCAAAGAATAAGAACACGACAAAAAAAAAATGCTCGGATTGACGTCACATTTCTCAAGGAGATTCCTGTAAAATTTTCTAATTCGGTACATTTCGGTCTGGGTGGGAATTGAACGTGTTCCCCCCGGGATCTGAGACGAGCATGTGCACGCTTCCGCAGAGCCACGGCTGCTTCACGGTTCTGGGTTAGTAAAGGTGTGCCTAGTGCGTGCCTGGTTGCGCACGTCACGTCGCAACCATCTCGCTGATGACTAAAGGTGTGGTCCAGTGCGCGCGTCATTGGGCACGTCATTGGGCACGTCACTGGGCGTGCATCATTGGGCACGCCGGAAGAGGAACTTGTACGTCGACGGTGACGTGTACGCGTAGCGCCGGCTGCTTTCGGCGCCAGTTGCTGTACAAGCAACTGGCGCCTCCTAGGAGCCCAAGTGATGGAGTGTGGTCCGAGGATCTCTACCCTTCGGATGATGACGTAGTGGTTACGGAAAGAGATCTCTGACCTGCCGATGGACTACGAGGAATTGTGTGCGCGAAATCTAATAGCATATTTTAAAAAAATCAAGAGAATGTGAAATAAGAGATTGTGAAACAAAGTACATCATATGTGTCCGTCTTTAATGCGTCGGCACCCGGGCTTTCGCCTTCAAGTCGTCTTAGGGATAACATAAGAGACCCTGCGAATTTTTCATTCACTGATGAATGTGTCAAACGCATCTTTTCATCTGCAACGTATTTTACTGAGACTTTCTGGTCGTCGTTCGGTTTTCTCAGCACAGGTCTCCTTCCTGCCTGTGTACAGCGGTCTGTCGGAGATTAGTGGTCAGTGAAATTCCGAAGATTGGTGGTAGATGAGCTACTGCTACTGCATCAACACGCTCCTCGGCATAAGAGACTGCTGAGTGGAATAATTAAAAAGAAGAGGGGGGTCTAGGAGGGGCAGGCTGCGCTCCCGAATTATGGGACCGTAGAGGACAACTAGATATATGTACATTGAAAGTTTGCAGCCTTACAGAATCCCTGACGTACCGAGAACGATTCCCTTTAGCTTCAGGATGGTCCCTTGGCCATTGTCTCGTAAATTGGTAAAGAAGTGCTCTCCAGAACTTATTTAAAAAAAAAAGTGTAGCGTGTTGGTCGTCGCTTCATCACAGCAGGACAAGAATTCCGTTCTTGTCGCACACACGTGTAAAAACGATTTGAGCTGAGAGCTCTCGACAGCACAGTCTGTCTGATAACATTTCTTCTAGGCTCATCGCGGCCGCCTCTCAACTCATGACGGCCTCCGGCGCATGTCGCATATCTGTATGTCGTTTTGTTTTGTTTTGCTATTGACGTCACTGGACACAAAATTGAGAAAATGTACAAATAATGGCTTGAGAACCGAAAATGAAATAGCCCATACAATGTCGGAAACTCCGGCTTTCTTTTTCTTTTTTTTTGCCCTTTCGACGATTGTAACCGTGCTCGTATTCCAAGTTGAGGCTGTTACAGATCTTTCTTCCAGGAGGGTCACATGGTGTCGTACAAATCCCAGATTTGAAGCGCACCTTAATTCTATGCCTTTGTCCCGTCATCTGTTGTAAGTTTATTTGTCTCACGTCTCCGTCGTCTGTGGCTACTCTTACAACTCTTACGTCGCGGAAGAGTGTAAAGGAGGTTTTTCAAGAAAGCGAAGCGCACGTGTCCGATGAATTGTCCGATGAAAGTCCGATGAATTATGTAAACGAGCTCTTGGGAGCTGCCAGTGAGCCGATACTACTCTGGCGGCTTGAAGCTCTTGTGCCGCACTCTGTCTCACCAAACTTTCGTGCAAAGCAGCGGCGACTCCTTTCAGCCAATCAGTTACGAGAGACTACTTTGTGTTCCAGATAACGCAGTGGTTGCCAATTGTACGCTACTAATTATTCCGCGAAGCTACAATCCAACCGGCCGGTTGCGCGGAGGGCGATGAGATGCGAGCAAAGGGGGTGGTCGTTCTGGTTCTCTTTTCTATATACTTGGCTGACGCGCGACCCGTACATTGTTAACAGGGAGTTTTAGATATCGTGCGCCCAAAGTTTGGGGACGCAAACTGCCGCGCTTACAAAAGAATGCAAAAAAGGCGTGCATAAGGAAGCAAAAGAGGTACAAGAGAACGCCAGCAGGGCCTGGCGATTTGGGTCGCACAAAGGTCCATTTGGGTACTCAAAGCCGTTTTGGTGCGCAATATCTTAAACTCCCTAATACTGTTCCAGTTCCACTTTGGCGCTGGCTATAAGGGGAACAATGTCGCAAAGGTTTTGCGCTTGACTAAATGGTGGGGCGTTCCACATAAAGTCATGAAGCATAAGGAACAGCGTTCCAGGTAAGGCAACTCATTACTTTTTAAATATACAGAATGGTAAATATGGGGAAGTGTGTTCTTGCGAAAGAGCGACTGTTATCCGGAACAGTGTTCCAGCCCCGCCGCGGTAGCTTAGGGGCTAGAATTTAATTTAATTTAGCAGTGGTCCACATATCTGTACCTATTACCTGGAACATTGTTCGATACAACTGTACTGAAACCGTGTTTAAGTACGCGGTATATCGTCCCACGTGCTAAATCACATAGATATGTACTTATTTGCCACATACATGGTTGCTTTATGTGGAACGCCGTTCCGTTTAGATAAGCGGTAAATATTCGGAGAACGAATTTCCGCTAATGAGTGAAACCTAAGTGCAACGTGATTAAGAGTGTAGCTTTCGCTGCGTTGCGCGACGTTAGTGAAATGGGAGTACACGCGTCCCGCTTATAAGCGGCCACGCGAGAGACAAAAAAAAAAGAAAAAGGAAAGATAGAACACAGATACAAACACACAGTTTATTCCGCAGTCTTTGCTGTGAAGGACTCGATAAGTTGGTCAATTACGGAAGATTGAAGAAAGAATCAATTAAACGGAGGCGTTCTGCGGAAAAGGGAAGGTGCGTGGTTCTTCCTTTTTATTGAATTTCTTTCCTTTTCTTCTTGTACTTTTGCCATATCGCGTCGCGCTTGACATAATTGAATTGGTTCTCGGTTACCGGCGTAAGTAGAAATCTCAGCTGGGACAGGCGCACTGCACGGTGTACAATACCAGGAATTAGGGACATTTCGTACAGTTTCCTTTTTGCGCCACCACGTGGCGTATCGACCTTAAAGAATTTGAAATTCCCGCTATGACGTATGCTATGACGCACAACTAAAGAAAGCGCAATAAAAAGAAACACACCCTGAAGCTGTCGCTTCACCTCGATGCTTGGAAACGAGCGCACTTGTGTATCAGCGTTATCTCGAAGACGGCCAGCTACTTGCTCTATACTGACAATGAATCGACGGTTTTGCTAGACACCTGGCCAGAAAGCTCGTCCACATTCTGGAGAGATGTCTGGCCGAGATAAAGGCTCCCGCGAAGCTTCCGTTTAATATATATTTTTTTTCCTTGAGCAGACTTTTTATTTCTGCACCACTGTGGCCACGGTCTTGCATATACGTCAGGGTTCTGTTTCATGGGTTTCCTATAGAACTGGCGTGATCCATTGTTTAAGAGGAAGCTTTAGCTCGGGCCTATCTTCGATGCCGGATTCTCAAATACACGTAAAATGCAGGAATGCTTTTATGAGAAAACCGCTGAACCGATTTGAATGAAGTGTGTTGCATTAAGAGGGAAAGTTAAAGTGCAGAGACTGCAGCAAATAGAATTTTCGTTTATATAGTGTAATGTTTTCAAAGAATCGCAGGATGTTCGTAAATTTGAAAAAAAAATAGAAGCATGAAGTTTCTAAATCCGCAACTCAGCCATTAAAAACAAATATGACATTTCTATAAACTGCACCCGTTGGAGCATCAAAAGCGAACAATTTTTTTTTGCTATACCTTAAAACTTTCGTGAATTTGTTGTAATGTTTGGAAGGATTTTGCAAATGCAACATTCACAACATAGCGGCCGCATTTCGATGGGGGCGAAATGCGAAAACACCCGTGTGCTTAGATTTAGGTGCACGTTAACAAACCCCAGGTGGTCCAAATTTCCGGAGTCCCCCACTACGGCGTGCCTCATAATCAGAACTGGTTTTGGCACGTAAAACCCCATAATTTAATTTTTTAGTGGTATATTTCAGGATGGTGTATGATATATGATTGCTATCCGCTTTGGATGTATTATTAGGTGCAATTTACAGAATTCCGATATAATTTTTAGCTGCTGAGGTACATAGCTCTATAAGTCAAGTTTTCTTTTTCGAAATTTGGCAATTCTTTAAAATTTTACGTAAAAAGAGTAGACAGCCTATAATAAAATATCCCTTTCAGCAATCACTACATTTTAACTTTTTTTTTCTAAATTCAACATAACTCATCAGATTTGGTGCATCGGTTGCTCTGAGAAACTATTGCCGATTTCTCATGTATTTCGATAGGAACCCCCAAGGTCAACGTTCCCCCTAAGTTCGAGCTTGAATAATATACTTGTTGGCAAGACACGTTTGTAAACCTGTGATCGTGGCATAATGAGATAGAGCACCTGCGTACTGAGCTCAACGGCCGAGGGTATGTTTGTAAAGCGTCTTGGGAAGGAATAGGAGAAAAGAAAGGGAGAAGGCTGGTATGTTATTCAGAAGCGTGTCTGGTTGGCTAAAAATTACTAAATGCTTTGGTCGTCATACCACCTCAGATTCCATCAGCATAATTTCTATTTCATTACGCTAGTATTGTGCAATTATTGTCAATCAATCGAGATTAGAACACCAGCGTCATGGCATTGTATTCCGTCGCAATTATTTATCGCCATCACTTCAGAATCATCTCATCGTCGTCATGCCGTCGTCCTTGTATGCCTTCGTCGTTCTATCGACATCATTCCTACCTCGTAATTCCATCGTCGTCACTGCATGCACCGTCGGCCTGCGGTTCTTGTTCTACCATCGTGAGGTAACATTGGCGAGCGATGGTCACAACAAAGCGGGTCAATCAGGGGGACAGTGCATGGCCGCATATAGCCGAATCACTTGAAACATCAGGGGAAACACTACGGATTCTAAATAAAGGTGCCTTAGCTAACACGGTGTGTCGCTTTTAGATCGCTAGATTGTGTTAATGATCGCATTAACTTCGATAGTTATCTTAACATGGGTTCTGCAGGAATTCTTTCATATTCGCGACACTAACGAACTCATGTCCACATTGTTCCCAGCCTATTAACACCTCGAATTGCTAGAGGTCATCGTGCTCAGGCAAGTGACGGACGACCCGAAGTTTGATGGAGGTAGCGGTATGATTACGACAGCGGTGCCGCCTATCGACAAGGGGAAACACATTTGGATGGGTGGGAATAGCGGCGAAAGGCACACTTCAAGAGTTGCTAGGCATCACAGATTCGAATCAACCTGACAAAGAGTTAGAAATATATATGCATTGCAGTCGCACTAAAGAAATTGAAAACTATTGGATTGGTGCGAGACTCGCTGCAAAAACATTCATTAGACTGTTTCAGGTATTCGAGCTATCCTTAACGGTAATCAATGAGATGAGTTTCGATAGAGCTCGTTACATTTTTCAAAAGCGGAAGACGTGCCTAGAGGCAGAGTCGGCTGCAATATTTTGTTGCTGCACGAAATATCTAGATTTTCGGTGCGATCATTTAAAAGGAAAAACAAAAATTAAATAAGTATTCAAGAATTACTTAGAGTACCTCGAGAAAATTGTAGCAAATAAATTCTGAAAATTCATTTGCAACTTTTCTGTATCTTAAGGCACAGGGCAACTTCCTACTCGTTTCCATTAATTTTCTTCGTTATATTTTCAAGCGAGTTGAATATTCTGCCGTAGGTGAATTAACAATTAGCCCAACTAATTAAACTGAGACTTTCAAGTGTATATTGTTCTTAGACAAATGCTTTAAGTCTACGCGGATGCTGCAAAATTTCTCAACATTGGGGAGGGGAATATGAAAAACAAAATAGAAATGCAGAGCATTTTATTGCCTCAGTAAATTTTAATTTTCAATGCTATTTGCACACGTTAAGTGGCTCGACCCTCGTGTTCGCAGCCTTGTATATGTTTGTGCAGCACTAGGTGCGTTGTCTGCGAATTTACGTGAATAAGCAAGCAGATCGTACTTTAATCTGGGCGGAAAACAAAAACAAGGAAAGCCTACGTTGTAGATGCACTGTACTGAAACACAATTAGACAGAGTCTAAATTTGCATATATTTCTAAACAAGGATGACTATTATAATGAAGCCGAATAAAGCAATAAAAATGACATGTTCCGTGTGAAAATATGATGAGCGTTAGCCATTGTGGCCTCAACAATTTCTGCTTAATGAAAAAAAAAGCTTCTAGTGGCCGTGTATTATCGTATTCCTGAAAGCCAGTAACCAGCGTATCTAAATTTACATTTGTGCCAAAATTATTGGCTCGAGTTCCATCACTGTATCCAAATGACTATATGAGATTCAAAAGTGAGATTAAATCGCGGGCCGCGGCGGGTACGGTAGTGTTCACCTATGCCTTCGCAATATTATGTTGCCACACTCTTTAAAGCACGAGCATGGTGATCAATCGATGTGCTTTTCTACAACTTCATCCCTAAATGTAAGCCGGGGTTCTGCCACTCCCGGTGGTTGTTAGTCTGATCTCTCCCTATTTCCTTAACTGTCGATTGTATGGTTTGTTTTCATACCAAATATTCACATAATAATCTGTGCGTGTTCGGCTAGTAATGAAATGTTTATTTCTCTCGCAGTTAAATTATCAAGTAACCAGTAAGAAGGGATGCAGGGCAAAAACCTGCTTTGATGCAGCTTGAAGACCGCCCGGCGGCCGTTGATCACATGACAGTATCTTCACAATAATCGAGAACTCGAGCTCGCTTCGTATAGGCAAAAGCCTAATGGGTCGAACAGAACCGGGCCGGCCAAAGTATGGTACTTCGGGCTCGGGTCAGGCCCGGACTTGAAAAACCGGCCCGTGCAGTGCTCTATTTCAGATAGTCAGATCAGTAGATTCCCATACCATCACGTAGTAGTGACGCTGAAGTGAACAGTCGTAAAACTGTGCATGACGAAACTGATTCTTTATTGGGCGAACATGTGCCCACAAAAGCCAGCTACACTTGAAGCAGAAAGAAAGCGGCGAATACAGTCGGCGATCGTCGAAATGTGATCAGCGGCGAAACGCGTCGGCTTTTATACATGAGTCATTGAAGGCCCCAGAATAATCCCTGGTACCCGCATGTCTTTCAGAAAGTTCTAGATACTTCGCGTCGCTCATACAATCAGATTACATGAGCGTCGGTGACAAGAGACAACGGATAGAAGCATCGATAACCTTCGAGAAACTTCCAATACATGCAGGCGCGTCCTGTGCCTAGCGATAACGTTTAACATTTGTTAGCCGGTGAAAAGCGGTCACCGGTGAAAGATAAACATGTATACGTGTCAATACCCTCCCCTTAAAAAGCATCGTCCGATGTTACAAACAAGAAAGCGAAAACAAAACCACGCGTACAGAGAGAGAGAAAAAAAACAACAAACAATAACAAAGTAACAAAGTACCAAAATTCTTTAGCGGGCGTAGAAAGGCTTAAGACGCACCACGTGGATGACTTTAGGTCGTGCCCGGCGCCGCTGTGATTGCGAAATGCCGTCTGGCACGACCTCAGTCCAGTGCGCCAATACGTCGGATTATCTTGTATAGTCCGAAATAGCGACGTAACAGTTTCTCGTTAAGTCCTCGTCGGCGTATCGGAGTTCAGACCCAAACAAGGTCGCCGGGCTGTTACGCGACGTAGCATCGTTGAAGATTGTAGTGTCGGCTGTCGGTCCTCTGCTGGTTCTTGATGCACAGGCGGGCGAGCTGTCGACCTTCTTCGGCATGCAGCAAATAGCTGGCAACGTCGAGATTTTCTTCGTCGGTGACGTCTGGTAGCATGGCATCAAGCGTCGTTGCCGGGTTCCTTCCGTAGACCAGGTTGAACGGCGCCACGTGCTTCGTTTCTTGCACGGCCGTGTTGTATGTGAAGTTCACGTGCGGAAGGATGGCATCCCACGTCTTGTGTTCGACGTCGACGCACATTGCCAGCATGTCGGCGATGGTCTTATTTAGTCGCTCGGTGAGGCCATTCGTTTGCGGGTGGTAGGCGGTGGTCCGGCGATGACTTGTGTGGCTGTATCGCAGGATGGCTTGAGTTAGTTCTGCCGTAAAGGCCGTACCTCTGTCGGTGATGGACTTCTGCGGCACCGTGACGCAGGAGGGTGTTCTCAACGAGGAATCGGGCTATCTCAGCGGCGCCGCCTTTGGGCAAGGCTTTTGTTTTGGCGTAGCGGGTGAGGTAGTCCTTAGCTACGACGATCCATTTATTCCCGGACGTCGACGTCGGAAAAGGCCCAAGTAAGTCCATCCCGATCAGCTGGAACGGTCGGTGAGGTAGCTCTATCGGCTGTAGAAGTCCGGCTGGCCTTGACGGCGGTGTTTTGCCTCGCTGACAGTCTCGGCATGTCCTTACGTAATGGGCGACGTCGGCTGAGAGGCGAGGCCAGTAGTATTTTCTTGTATCCTCGTGAGCGTGCGGGAAAAACCGAGGTGTCCAGCCGTTGGGTCGTCATAGAGAGCTTGCAGAACCTCTGGATGCAATGCTGAGTGTACCACGAGGAGGTAGTTGGTTCGAAGAGGCCAGAAGTTCGTCTTTAAGAGAATGTCGTTTTGCAAGAAAAACGACGCCAATCCTCGCCTGATCACCTTGGGCACAATGACGGTCTTGCCTTCCAGGTAGTCTACAAGGCTCCTTAGTTCCGGGTCAGGTCACTGTTGTTGGGTCCCAAGAAGTGTCGTCATCCTGGTCGTCCTGTGGCGGTGGTTCGACGGGGGCGCGAGACAAGTAGACAAGGACTGATGGGTCCCGACAAAGTGTCGTCATCCTGGTCGTCCTGTGGCGGTGGTTCGACGGGGGCACGAGACAAGCAGTCGGCGTTAGAGTGCTTTCGCCCTGACTTGTAAACGACGGTGATGTCGAATGCTTGAAGTCTCAGACTCCATCGTGCGAGGCAACCTGAAGGCTCCCTCAAGTCAGCTAGCCAACACAAGGCGTGGTGGTCGCTCACAACTTTGAAGGGCCTGCCTTAGAGGTAGGGGCGAAACATTGAAGTAGCCCAGATGATGGCGAGGCACTCCTTTTCGGTTGTGGAATAATTTGTTTCTGCCTTCGAGAGCGACCAGCTAGCGTAACTTACAACCTTTTCTAGTCCATCAGTCCTCTCCACAAGCACGGCGCTGAGTCCTATATACGCTGGTTGCATCGGTGTACACTTCTGCATCGGCGTTTCGTAGAAATGTGCAAGTATTGGCGGCGATTGCAGGCGTCGCTTCAGTTCTTCAAGTGCTTCGACTTGCGGCGTCTCCCACTTGAACTCCACGTCGACCTTCGTGAGGTACGTCAGTGGCTCAGCAATCCGTGAAAAATCCTTAAGGAAGCGCCTGTAATAGGCGCGCAGTCCAAGGAATCTACGGACTGCCTTCTTGTCGGTGGGCGGAGGAAAGTCAGCGATGGCCGCAGTTTTCTGTGGGTCAGGGCACACTCCAGAATTGTTGATGAGTGGTCAAAAAACAAGCGCTCCTCGTATGCAA